>NW_019091243.1:0-110000 GCF_002217175.1 Folsomia candida
GGGCAAAGTGTCATGTAGTGATTGCTTAATAATTATTAACTGATCGATTTTAACGCTTTAATTAGCTAACCTTGATGTATAACGCAGGTGGTTGGGAATGGACGACTTGTAGAATAAAACTTAATATATGCAACCCTTCCACGTGAGAGGCGATTAGCAAATAAAATTGGTTTAGGTGAAAAATTGCACAATTATAATTTAAATTTAAAGGTCTTAAATTTTATTAAATTTATGAAAAATACAGTGATCTGCGTAAAATAGGGAACAGAAGTAACTTAATTTGAAGATATAATTTTTAACTAATATTTAATGTTATTGTTTCCTATTTACCTTCAAAATTTTCATTTCTTTATCCTCAGAAAAATGTATGAGAAATTATTTCCTCCAATTTCTCCGGAAAAATTCTGACTTTTAATAATAAACAGAGAGACTATTGCCCAAGCGGTTGGTAATTAATAGTCGGATAAATATTAACACTGTCCATATTTAAGAAACAAATATCCGAGAAAATTTAAATATTTAGATTAAGGGATAGATTGTCGAGAAGTGTGCCATGGAAGGTGGACCTTTGAAAAATAAACGTCCGAGAAACGCATGGAAAATGATGGGCCTCGCAGAATTTGGCAAATGGTTTTTGGAAATCAAGTTACTCCGCACAGTATTACTTTCGGTATTAATTTCATTACCGACATGATGATATTTTGGTGTTAGGTTAGAAAATTTGTTTACATTTGGGCAATACCGTCTTGCAGCATCTGAAAGCAGTTAACGTATCCATAAACGGGTACATGATCAGTGACATTGGACGGTGCAATATTTGTGAGGGATCTCGCAGCTAAATTGAACCTTTCCCCCATCACATCTCCCCGCAAGGAGAGTTCCTGCGCGCTGTGTAGCCCTAATAGGAGAGGCCACGGACCAAAAGTCGAGACTAAGAAATCAATCGATGATCCCCTGACACAATGCTGGGTTGGCTTGTAGAACACATTCTTCAATTTGACGTGAAACTCTTCCCCGATATCGAGAGAATAATGGAATCGACCGACGTTTTTATCCTCATAGGTTTTCAACTTGGTATAATTAAAATCTCCACCGACTAAGGCGGGAATTTTTTCCGTGTCAACTAAACCGTCAACGAATTTGAAGAAAGATACATTAAGTTTTCCAAACCTGTCAGCATGCCAACTTATCGCTATAAAGTCAAAATTAGGTGCATTTTTGTGCGTAAGCTTTAGAACACAAAACCTATCGCGTGGCACGTCAACGGCAATATTTGGAATCGTTGCTTGGAGACTGATACCGGTAAATTTTTTGCTGTTAAACAGAATTAATTGCTGGTACGATTTTATCCACCGAAATTTATATTTCAATTGAATAGTTGCTATATGTTTGGCAATATCGGTCCAGCTGCATTCCTGGAGGAAGTAAGTGTCGGCCGGTAAGTCGGAAAATATTGCGGTTAGGAGATGCTTTTTCTGGGCTGCGGACGGTCGGGCGGGTTTATTTGCGTGTGAAATGTTGTAGGTGACGACGGAGAAAGAAATCCCATTGCAAAATTGTAGAACTTCGTCCTGGTGATGTGACATATTTGATAGGTCGTGGTCAGAGAGGGGTATCACTTCCGGTTGTGTAGCTGCGTCTCCGTCAGGTGTTATACGAAGTGTTAGTTGAGTTAGGTCGGGCAGATTAAATACGCTGGTGAATTCAAATAAAATATAGATTTAATTGGGAGCAATCAAAAGCCTGCAATTTTTATAAATAGTTTCAAGAAACATGGTACAATCATTTTTGACCGTACATACGTGGGATGAATGAAGACGTTAAACCCAATAAGTTCTATGAAATTGGTCGTTTTCGTCAAAAAGGGTTTTCAGTTAATCTAGGAAGAATTATGTGTCACAAATGATGATGAACAGGGGATTTTGCACTATAATAATGGACCCACTACACAGTAAGGAGTCGCAAATAAAAATTTGTGGGAGATTTGTTAAATATTCGTTGCGATAATTACACTCAAAATTGGGATAGAAATAATTGTGCGAGGTGTACTTAGGTCTAAAATAAAATAAATTTTTTGTTCATTTTGTAAGTTTTGAAGTTCGAAAACTCGCACATTTCTGGGCGGAATTTGAAAATTGAAATCGTTTTCGGAAGGCAGAGTCTCTACCGTAGAAATGCGTTTTGTAAAAACAATTAAAAATTTGGAAAATCGAAGGAGAAATGGGGTAGCTTTAAATTTCAGAATTTAAAAGATGAACAAAAATTGTAATTAATTTTACATTTGCATACATACCTCATTTTCACTTTCTACACGAAATGGTGGAATCCTGGACGTACGTATTTTATAGCCTTGTTTACGTATGTAAACTAATAATGGTTTAGATACCTATTCTCAAATGGTTAAATTCCGACTGATATTTTATGTAACACAGTTAACTGGCGAACACTGCGGGAGTAAATTTACAAAAAAGTTTTAATTGTATAAAGTAATTCTCGATATTTCTTTTAATGTGTATCTTTCTATGGTTTTGAAATTAGAGATGCATAACAAAAAAGAAGATAAAAGAGCGGAAATGTTCTACTAATAAGATAAAAAGTTTGGCAAGTCAGCTGTGTTTGAGTTGCAAATATTTCATTGCCTAAAACAAACTATGTAAATACTTATGTGTGTAAGGGGATATATATGTTTGCATACTTTACCACGACGTGCACATATGAAGAGGGAAATTTACTTATACCATGCAAGGATACTTGTAAATTACAACCATGCAATATATTCCTGCCCAGGTGTGATGGAGAACAATATCGGGGAACACTTATCCTGACACAATTGATTATGTAAGTACGATACCTTCGTGTGGTTATGGATTTTTGGAAGAGATTTGTTTTTATCTAGTCTCACGAGTATATTACTTATTTGTTACGTACATACCTGTTCACATTAATTCAAATAAATAATGAATGAGGGAATAATTCATTAAATAAATGAATACTGAATGCATAATTTTCGTGATCTCAAGTACCAATTTTTGGTCAAGGCTAATTTGATATATTTTAGTGACTTGGGCTAAACGGAATTGGTTGGAGGAAGATCCAACCTAGTTTCCTCCATCGCATGCCTTTTTCGAAATTGGCCATAGTTATTAAGATATGGTGCGATTTCTAAAATTCAGGTATTAATGCGGACATCCCTCATATTGGCAAGGATTTGTTTTTTATGTGGCCAATTGTTAAAAATTTGCATGGTCGGGGAGCAATTTATTTTTTTAAGAAAATAAAAAAAAAAACATTTACAAAAATGGAATTGTCCGAAGAAATAAATGTATAATATTTATTTACGTATTTCTTGCAAAATTAGTAGCAACTGTACTGTGTAAAATAATGTGCAAAATTGACTGGTAAATTTAGGTGTAAATTAATGAAACTGGGAAAAAAAATATGATTTTTTACAAATTTGTAGAAGCACGTTACCAAAATTGAGTGGTTTTTAGTGAAAAAAGTAGTCCACCGCTATGACGACAACCACTTATTCTGATTTTATTTCCAATTTATTTTTTCTAATGTCAAAATTTACATTTTCATCATTACAACTTTGCCGTTTACCTCAATTTGTCCACGGATACCCGCACTAGCTGTCATGTTCCCTGTAATGCGGAAGGTCAAAGATTTATCCCCGTACTTGACGATAGCTCCAGGGAATCTGGCCACACGCAGTTCCTCGTCCATCAGACTCTCAGACACAGGTTGCCCCTCCACGATATCGTCATAGTAAGTAAGCCGTTGCCCTTTTCCCATCACCTCCACCTCGGCAGTGTAGGGTAGGGTCAGATCTGTGATCCGCTCGTACCAAGCACTGACGGTTACCTATTTTTGGGGACATTTAATCAAAAATTTATACAGGAAAAATACGAAATTTATAATAAAATTTGTAAAAATTTGTAAAAATAATTAACTTACTGAAGTGTATGCCGGAACCGTGACGGTGTGTGAGAGTTCAAATTTTTTTTGCGTTGTTAGTTTCGTATTGGAGTGGTAGTCTGGTCCGAGTTCGAAACCCATCTCTGTTTCTGATCCTCCTAATGGGAAGCCAAACTTTCCGGACACAGTTACTTTTAAGGAAGCTTTGACGGAAACGGAGAATCCTGTCTGGACTTGGTTTTCAATTGTTTGGGAAACCGTGATGGTCCGAGAAACTAGGGCGGGGCTGTCATTTATGATGTCAAGGGTGTCGATGAGGTAAACTTTCTTGGTTTTCTTTGCAATTTCGTCGGCGGGGGGAGGGGTGAAGTGGAAGTTGCGAAATACAGCGGTATACGTGATGTACGGATGGAAGGTTGCTGCAAGTTGGCTGAAGGGACTGGTTATATAATAATTTATACCAATGTCCTGTCCCTCTTCGTTATAAAGTGCTCCAAACACGCCCCTTAAGTCGCCAGGAGAGTCTCCGTAGCTCATGTGGCTTGCGAAGCAGTAGATGTCACGTGCCACACAGGCAGCTACTTTGAATTCTGTGGACCCTGGTTGCTTTGGGCCGAAAGTTACAGGGACGTCATTTGTGGTTCTTCCTACGTATGTACTTGTGTACTTTGTTGGCGTTCATTAGACGGAAAAAATCCGTGTATGGTTTCTCGGTTTCTTGGGATATGCTTTTCAAAATCCAGGTGGAAATTTTTTTGTTATAGTAAGAATCGTGGTCGTTTTTAGAGCAAACCATGTTCAACCTATTTCCAGCGACCATAAAGCAATCTGGATGTCTGTAGTGATGTATTTTGTATGGGGTATTGAGGAATATGCCCCTTTTAGAGATTTGGGTCTGAGGCAGAATCGGTGTATCTTTATACACCGGAGATCCTATGTGGTGGCTGACGGAGCTGAAAATTGAGAGAAATGTGCTTTAAGTCTTGTAAAATATACTATTTACATTGTAAATTATAATATTCTTCTCCTGTCTAGGAGACAGTAGAAAAAGTGGGAAAGGCCGTTTTTCTGGTAAAAATCAATTAGAAAAAAGTGAGAAAATTAAAACAGGACCTGTAAAACTCTATTTACATTCCCTACAAAACTTGTAGGGAAATGTAACCTGCGATGCCCTTGCAGAAAAAGGGCGTCGCACGGACAGAAATTTGTTTCTATGGCTAAAACAATAAAATATAGCTAACCTGCTCAATAGGCGCCAAAAGTCAGGTCCTACTTGGTTTTCTCTAATCTCGGCTTTAATCCACTCCGTAGAGTTCAATTTCTTGATTCCGGCTAGAAGTTCGGTAAACGTTCCCGTATTTTTCGTCTTGATACGTTCGTTTAATTCCTTGTCCAATTGTATAAGAAATTCGTATAGATATTGTAATTTTGTCATTTCTTCTTCAAATTCCTTGAATATTGGAGTCCACGACGGCGAAACCTCGATTCTATTGTTGGGATTATTTGTTAACTTTCTTCCATCAAAAACGATTCCCAGTGGGGCAAATTTGTTCTTAAAAATCTCGTCCTTCTTGTCCTCGTTCTTTTCTCGGTTCAGCAAGTGAAAAGTCTCGTTGGCAATTTTCTCGAATTGAGCCAGTGTTCCAAGGGCAAGGTTGAAATTGGGGGATGCTGCGACTACCTGTGTGAGCTGTTCGGTCGCCATGGAAATATGGACGGTCAGCGAGTTCGGTGGAGGTGGGGCGGGACCATTGGAGATGTTTGAGGGTAGCTTTGTTGGAGCCGAGAGATGAATGAAGATTATTGGTTGGACGGGCTGTAGATGCAGTTTTGAATAAAATTAGGGAATAAAGAAATATGAGGGAGTAAGGTACCTTCTCCACAGTGGCCAAGGATAGCGTCGCCATGGTGATAATGATGAGACGCAACATTCTGCAGGACATAGAAATAAATGGAATATGCAGTGAAATAGTACATAAGATTAAAAATACTAATTGTTATAGAAAATATCCACTACGATATATTTATATTTTCCAAGTTTTTCCGATGACAGCGTTAAGACGGAACACAATTTTTTGCACTGAGTGTAATTTACAATAATAATTGTTGTATACTTACAGAATACTGGGGTACTGCTAGTTCAGTAATTGATGGGAGTGAAGAATCTGAAAGAAAAATTTGAATTAATAATTGTCACTATTGTATTAACGGCATGTTATCATTTATAACTATATTTGGATAAAACAGCAATGAAAAAATAATTATTCTTCGTTTCCAGAATTTAGGAAGCAAAGTTGTTGAATTTTGAAAAATCGAATGGGATACAAACCTGAAATGTCTTCCGAAAATATGGAACTAACTTTTTCAGCAAACTTGAAATAAATTTCAAAATTTGAAAACTTATGACTAGTGCAAGTAAATAATTCCGTTCCAAGTTGAGCTTAGAACTTTACAATGCAAATGCCAAAAAACTAGTTGCCGTGTGCACTTCCTTGAAGTGTTGTTTATAAATTAAAGTGTAAACAACCAGCCACACTTTTATAATGGGTTGATATTGAGCCGGAATTTTACATAAACTTGTATGTGAGCAGATAATTCAAGCAGTTTTTAAAATTGTGGTTCCTGCATTTATCGTGTTTTGTCTTAAAGCCTTTAATAAATTATTTTTGTAGATTATCTTGAGATCCATAATTTTAATGACAATTTGCAATGTTTAAATACATAGTTAAATCGTGCTCTTCTCCCGTAATGGATATTTCTTGACATAAGTGAGAACATCTGGTGGAATATCGTCCTCCGTGACGGTGGCGAGTATCGAATCTTTACTCGTGTTTCTTAAATACACCAATGTCATGGCACTCGTGTCCTGTAAAAGTATTGATTATTGCAACAATAATTTTGAAACTAGAAATAATTTTAAGGTACCCCAACACCACCAAAATTTTTAGAAATTGCTCCATCCTCCGAAATCCTGGTGACTTTGTCGTCATTAAATTCGTACCACTTGCCATCCCCTTTGGGGTCAATGTTGACGTGGTAGTGGCCTGGGTTAAGTTGATAAAGACAATTAACCAAATCCACATTTACCATGCATCTCTGGTGCTGTTATGCTCATGTATAATCAATTACATTCAGGCCCTAAACTAACCAATTTTGTAGGGTGGGCAAACCTAGCGAGGCGCCCCAACCCGCTCGCGCCTTCGGCGCTCGCGATAAGCATTTATATACAACTAAGTGGGATTTGCGTAATTCCAAATAATGCTTCTATTATATATATAAGTTTAAATACTAGCCATAGTAGCCATACGCACAATTACATGTACCGATATAAAGGCAAACAGACATACCTGATCCTTCTAAATTTGGCTATCTGTTTTTGTCTAAATTAAAATTTGTCCAGAGAAAAGCAGGATAAATTTGCTACATGGAAGACCTGTGTTTTCAGTTAGTCTGGGCACATAGTATATCACAAATGCAGTTAAAATAGCTAAGCCTTAGTAATTTTTTCACATTCATTACCACTCTATGGATTTTTTAATTTGAAAATTTATGAAGGGAATTTCATTGTGAAATGCCTAAATGGGATAAGACGAGACTAGCAGAACTCCAAATGTTAGACTCCTCTCGAATTAGTCGATATCTTTTTCCATTATGTCATGAACTGTTGAGTCGTCTAGAATAAATTACGCTTAATATACACTAGTGGAAAATTAACCTGGATACTTTACCGCGTTAGATAGATACTCCAAATTGGATTACCACACTGAATTTAATAACATATACATTCAACGTCGTTATTACAAATAATGCTTGTTACAATACACGTACCTAAAATTTTTAAAAGAATTTAAAAACATTGCTTCATGTTAAGATGAGATGCTCCAATCTTGATAATACCTATTTTAATTTGTTCATTCACAAATTCGAACCTGTATCAATAGTTTTTATCAATAGTTGTTTTTATCAATAGTGACACTTGAGCTCTTCGCGAGATTTTAAAATATTTTCAACTAGAAAGTTTTAAGCCAAACTCTGGAAATTTCAAATTGATTCAACTTTTTTAAATTTTTCACAAATTAAAAAAAGTGAGAACATGTATGTGTAGAATTACTTCCTCCTGATTCTTTGAAAATTCAATTTCCAAAAATTGAGAATGTTGCTATTCTTAGAATTTTTAGGACACAAAATTCAGATAAAACTCGTGCATACGAGATTAAAGCTACATACTCATCTCGAGGATCGAGGTCAATCGAGCTGTCTTCATTTCGGTTCCAGACAATACAGCGATTTTTCACTCGGATCTATCAAAAAATAGAACATAATAGATTCTCTGAGGTACAAATTTTAATCATTCATTATATTCAGAAAGATAATTTTATACTTCAAGTAAATTGGAAGGGGTTATGTAACCTTTCCAGAACAAAGATCCTTGTCTGTATCCTTGTCTGTATCCTGACCTTTGCAGCTTGGAACATCTACGCGTCTGTGTCGAAAAATTCGTGTGGATGGCAAGGAAGTAGTAGTCATACTGTAGTCGACAAAATGACTAAATGACTAGTAAAAATGCAGATTAGCTCTTATGTGACGGGGAAACTCAACAAAATTAGAGATTGTATTCTGTAGAACAGATTTTTATTTTAATATGCTTATGTGCAAAATATTTGATTATATCTAGTGCAAGTTCGGGCGCCTGCCGGCGCCCCTTCAACTCTGGCGCCCCGGGCAATTGCCCTGCTTGCCCGCCCCTAGTTTAGGGCCTGATTACATTTAAAATTACGAGAAGGCCATGATATACCAGTATATCCAGAAATAATAGTCCTCTGGGGTTTCCCATAACTAATAACATTGGAAATTGAAAATAATATAACTTTTCCAATTCAAAACCGATTTTCAAAATTAAAACTGTTTTCTGTAACTTTAGGTCATGGTTACCGAAATGTATTCCAAATTTTTGAAATTTCGACCTAATTGACCTATAATCAAGGTCACTAGGTCAAAAAATGAAAAAAATAATAAAAAAAGTTAAATAAGTGAATTCTTTCCGATATTCAAAATTTTCAAATCTGATGTGACCGCTAAGGTGTCCGGAGTTTATGAACCGGTCAAAGACCCAATGGCGGTGGTTGGGGGTGTGGCTTTCAGCGACTTCTCTGCTGTTGTAGGCATATATGACATGCGACACAAATATTTTTTCAGTGAGAAAATAGCATCCGGATGATGACGTCGAAAAATTAAAAAACCACACCCCCAGGTGGGTGTGGTCTTTAACGCTTTCGACATTATTCAAGTAAACCATGTCGTGCGACGCAAATTATTTTTCAGTGAAGAAAGCCCATCGCGATGGCCATCTCAGATTTTGAAAACCCATACCCCAATGTGGGTGTGGTTTTCGGCGATTTCTTTATTATTAAAGTAAATCTTGTCATCAGATACCAATTATTTTCCAGCAGAGAAATGGTAGTCCGAAGGTATTAAATAATAATAATAATCGAAAGGTTAACGGAACCACACCCATCTGGGGGTGTGGTTTTTTAATTTTTCGACGTAGTTATCCGGATGCTATATTCTCACTGAAAAAATATTTGTGTCGCAAGTCATATATGCCTACAACAGCAGAGAAGTCGCTGAAAGCCACACCCCCAACCACCCCCATTGGGTTTGCGACCAGTTCATAAACTCCGGACACTTTAGTGGTCACATCAGATTTGAAAATTTTGAACTTTGCAAAGAATTCAGTTATTTAATAAATAAATTAAATTAGTTTATTTTCTGACCTTGTGACCTAGATTATAGGTCAATTAGGTCGAAATTTCAAATATTTGGAATACATTTTGGTAACCATGACCTGAGGTTTCAAAAAACAGTTTTAATTTTGAAAATCGGTTTTGAATTGGAAAAGTTATATTACTTTCAATTTCCAATGTTATTAGTTATGGGAAATCCCAGAGGACTATTATTTCTGGACTAGGCGATTTCTTGGTGCCCGTGGCACCAAACAAAGTCCCGTATGTGTAAAAATTTATCTACTCCTCCCGCTAACAAAATACATAATTTGACACTCCCCTTCCCACAACAAAATTTAATTAAAAATTTTAATTTCCATAATAATCTGATGGGTAAATACTTAGAATGCATATTATTAATACTACTATTATTAAATACACTGCATTTATATCTTTTATATACAGATAGGGAAAAATTACTATATAACAGTGAGCCATCTCAGGTTCAAGTGTCTAACGTACACATTACCGTCCAACGCATATATCATTGTTCCAATAGGAGGAACGGGAATTTCGAGGAAACGGCATGCCCCTCCCGACAAATCTACTGCAACCACGCTCATTGGTCTTAGTGGAAATGGAAGGTCAGGGGATGGCCATGCCCCTGCCGACATACCTACCTCAACCACAGTTTGGCCTTTACGCAATGGAAATGTCAAGGGAAGGATATGCCCCTGCCGACAAACCTACTTCAACCAAGTTTTGGCCTTAGTGCAATTGGAATGTCAAAGGAAGGGCATACCCCTGCCGACAGACCTACTTCAACCAAGTTTTGGCCTTAGTGCAATGGGAATGTCAAGGGAAGGACATGCCCCTGCCGACAAACCTACTTCAAAGAGACTTTGGCCTTAGTGCAATGGGAATAGCAAGGGAAGGGCATGCCCCTGCCGACAGACCTACCTCAACCACAGTTTGGCCTTAGTGTAATGGGAATGTCATGGGAGCGTCATGCCTTTCCAGATAAACATAGTGCAACACTCTTTTTTGGTATTAGTGGAAAGAGAAAAAGAAGGCAAAGGCATACCATACCCTTCTCTAAATTTTGTTAGTCGAAATATACGACACTATGTGAATGCCTCTCTTTCCTATCCCCTCAATGTAAAAAATATAGCATTGCAGGGATGCGTTCCAACCCACAGAACTGGGCAAATATATAAGTTAATAATAATAATTCTACCACAACTAAATTTTCAGCCAGCTTCCTTCGAATGTCACGGGCACTGAATGTCGTGACATTGGGTATACATTTAGCCTCAGCTAAAAAGAGTATTAGCAGGAATTGAAATGTATTCCCTACATAAAGTTAATACATTGAAGGGATGCGTTCCGGACAGACGTAATCTTAATAAAATTTAAACTTAATACGTGAAATTTTCATGGAGGGAATAGGTAAACGTGTTGAGAAGGACTAGGGTAACTAAGGGTCGATTTTGGGCCCCCCGGTTTTATTGTTTTATTCTGACGGGTATGATGGGAGAATAACAAATCAATAAGGTAAAGTTGAAAAAAATTACCCGCAACCACTTTTTTCGGTCCGAAATTGAAATCGTCGAAAACCCATTTTTTCGAGCTTCGGCGGGTCATAACCTTAAATATTCACCTTCATGACCTGTTTAGCCGTTTAGTTAACAGTTTATTGCACTTCGTTTCATTTATTTACATGCAATAAGCATCCAGCTGCATTGCTGTGAAACTAAAAGCAAGCTTAACATGACAAGGAGTTATAGGAAGACAATTAAGTTATATTTAAAGCATATTTTATGGTTAGAAGCATGTATTTCGATCTTCGACGATTTTTAGCAAAAAATCGGTGACACACCCCACCCACTATTTTTCTTAGGATGTCTCTACAACATGTTAGGCTACAATTTGAACATGGTCTGATAAAGATTTGCTGATTCTATTACTGCTCAAAATATCAAAATACTAACTTATTGAATATTTTTTATTGTTATTTTACGAACTTCGGCGATTTTTAGAAAAAGAACTATGAGACACCCCACCCCTGATTTTTTGATATGTTACGTGAACATATCGTAGCTATAAAATATGGTCAATAAACGAGGCAAAATCGACATACATGATACAGTAAAATCATAAAAACCTGAAAATTTCTAGCTTTTTTTCGGGAAGATTTAAACATTTAACTTGATAATTTTTGTTCGGTATATTTCCTCGAGTTGAAGTGATACTTTTTAGATACCCCAGATAAGTACCTTCATTTTTTCTATTGGGAAGTTTAAGGTATTTCAATCGGTTTTGAAGATATGACCCGCCGAAGCTCGAAAAAATGGGTTTTCGACGATTTCAATTTCGGACCGAAAAAAGTGGTTGCGGGTAATTTTTTTCAACTTTACCTTATTGATTTGTTATTCTCCCATCATACCCGTCAGAATAAAACAATAAAACCGGGGGGCCCAAAATCGACCCTTAGTTACCCTAGTCCTTCTCAACACGTTTACCTATTCCCTCCATGAAAATTTCACGTATTAAGTCTCCACCACCAACCTCAGTAACTATGTACCATTTTAGCACACAATTAATAACTTCCTCACAAATCTTAACCCACAATCTTATTAGTCACTCTGAACAGCAGAATCATTTATTATTTCAGGCGAAAATTCATGTTTCTCAAATCAATCTGCATATGTCTAAGTTCCGATTAAAGCATGAACTTTCACCCCAGTCTTGCCCGTGCCTTCCGTGAGTGATTCCTTTCTCAATTTAATATGCAAAGCTTAACAATATATAAGTCCTGAAGGCTTGCGTGATAGTTTGTCCTTTAAAAAATTAATATTAGATAGTTCTCGCGTGTGTCTTCAGTAGATAAACAAATATCGTCGGGCATGCCACCGTGTTGCCAACCTCTTTAATTTTACCAGAAGGAAAGTCACAAAATAACCACTCTTCTATCACGAACAATCTAGAATATTCTATAATCTTGCTAAATAGTGGAACACTTTGGACCGATAAACCTGCAATCTTTCAGAACCTAAATATTCAAACAAACTGTAACCGTGGCGACCAACCGTAATAAATACCCTGCCAAGCAAGGTAATAAAACTATAAATTTTAACTTTAATTACTTCGAAAGGTCTCATAATATTTGACAATCTCTCACGATCCATCTATACCGTTTCCAGCTTTCAAAAATTCTACAATATCAAACTTACTTATAGATAAGTGTCCGCAAAATCGTTTCCCCAGAGACAACTCTCTAATGAATCCTACCCTCTATTTAGCATTTTCATTCATTTCCCCTGCCCTGCCAACCACGACAAATACAGTCCCCGCCATGACCAGAATTGGACAATGGTTCGAATCCAGCACAATTGATCTCGTCACTTTACACGATTCCGTAAACTCTGCAGAGTTTAACAACTTCACGCAGCACTTTCCAAATTCTCCATACCTCCTGAGTTTTCTACCCCTGAATCTACCCAGTTGTCCCAAGCCCTACCCACTTTTCCGCCTCAGCAAACACTGGCTCACCGTACTCCTGGTCGATTCATCTCAAAATCAACTAATTGCTGTCAGCCATAAACTTCTTTGTTTGCCCTACCAGTACGCCAGCCCGGAATATTTTCTTTTCTACATGAAAACTGGATACTGCATCCAACCCAGCTCCGACCTCTGCCGATGACATTCAAAATTTTAATAGCTCACCAATCTTATCCAAATCTATGGACAATCTGCATTCCATCTCAGTCTTACCAGATCTCGGATTCATCAACCCTACTAGAGTTTGACAACCTATGGAACTCCTGCAATGGCAACCTTCAAAACAAGCCAGTTTCCGACAGAAACAACTTCGATGCCGCATTCGTCCAGCCTAAACAGGGGAAAACGTGTACTCACACATCCTACGAAGCCATGCACTGTAATGTCCTACCCATCGCGGAAAAACGAAATTTTACCCTCGTCGCCGAGTGGTTTAATAAAAATATCCACCTATTTTGTCTCAGGGAGGATTACGAAATCGACTTGGATCTAAACTTCCTAGCCACCAGGGAATACCATGAGTGGGATTATTTTCCCTCTGTCAGGACCCCTTTCAACTTCTATGTAATCATAACTAAACCAAATTCCCTTAAAGGCTTCCAAGCTCTCATCGAGCCATTTCCAATTGATACTTGGGTCCTTGTTTTGTGCGCATGCGCAATAGTCGCTGTATTCATATACGCAGCCGAGTGTCGGCATGCGGGCAGACTCCTCCTAGTTACGTCTCTACTTCACGACTTCTGGTTCGTCTACTCCATCCTAATTTTTCAAAGCAGTTCGCGCGTTGGTCCTCTCGCGGGTAAATGGGGGTTTAAAGCGATCTGGATAGTTGGGTGTTTTCTACTCTCTACCATAATTATTTCATCACTATACCAAGGCGAACTTTCCACCGCTATGACAACGATAGTCTATCCATTCATCCCCCTCACCTTAGAGGACCTTGCCAAGTCCAGTATTCGCGTCATCACTGCCGGAAGAAAAGAGGAGAAGAGTAACCTAGACATGCAAATTTCTACCGCTAAATCGCACGGTGTTTACGGCCCGAGAGTTTCTGGTTATGTGGAAAAAATTCAGAAACGCATATTTCTACTTAAGGATCCCGCCGATAAAGTAGGAATTCAAATGATCCAAGCTGACAAACTGCTTCAGTACGGAGACGGGGAAGAATTAGCCGTTAAGGGCAACATATTTGCCATCATGGATACCAACTCAAAAACTGCCGTAATGGCTAACGGCATATCCTTATCGCCAGACTTTATTGTTTTCAAGGGTAGAGAGGACTTGGCTTTTGACGAGGACGACATGTGGACTTGGGAGCGCAATTTCTTCACCAAATTGTACAAGAGATCATGGCTAGGACTGGTGGAGGGTGGTTTTTCCGAAAGGTTTAATTATCTTAATATGATAAGCCTAGCAAGATTAAGGATGAGCGAAATGGGGAACTATGGAAGGGAGCATTTCCTTAGGGTTTTGTTTAACGATAGGAAGAACAAGGGGGAGGAAGATTTCTTAAAAATTAATCAGGAATCGATGCTGCCTTGTTATTATTTTTTTCTCTTGTTGCTATCCTTCACTTTAATTACTTTTTTTGTCGAGGTTTGCATCAAATTCAGAAATCGTGTCCGCCATATTAGAAAAGGAAAGGCCAGATTGACCAATATGCGAAAATTCAATTTCTATTTCGTAAAAAACGTTCCCACCCAAGAAAGAAAGCATCAAATTTATAGAATTAGGGTCCTATCATTGCCTCAATAGTCTGCGTTCCGGCACCTATTTATGTAAAGTAAATCTAACCAATGCTTAGATGTTCAATTTCATATTATTCATTGCTTCGGCAATCTATAGAGTGGGATATTTTCATGGCCAACAGTTAACGGTTAATTGGCAGGTTTTTACTAATTATACATAATCAGAGTGGTCTGCCTAAGACTTCACTAAATGTCGCAGACACGAGATATTATTTTAAACTTTACTAACGCTTTATGCCCCAGCCACTGTAATAGGAATAATTTTATGACTAAGTAAATTACGGCGCATTCAACATCGCTTTTCAATGAAGGGCTTTATTCTTCCCAAATTTCATCCTTCCTACATAAATATATCACCTCATCCTCCACCATATACTAATTTCTTAGTTCAAACAACAATACCGCCTCTTCCTATTTGGAAATCCGCACCGTTCAATATTCGCCTCGTAGCGGTGTTCATCGCATTTTGGCCACGGGTTCCCGCACCGAGTCCACACGCATGCATTGGGGTCTTGTCCCTCTACCTGGTCCACCTGCATGATCAAAACTCCCACGAAGAGGACCACCGCCAGAAAGAGGGACTTCAAATTCATTTCACGTCAAATTCCTACAGATTCATCAAAATTTTAAAACCCAGTAAACTATCAGAGTTGAATTTAGCGCGTAAAAATAATTCTCGGCGGGGCGAAATTGAAATATTTTCACAAACTTACCTGCCTGAACAACTCCTTCTGATCAGAATATCAAGTTCGCAGTAGGTTTCCCACTTATTTATTTCCAATTGTGGCGCAGCCTCTCTTTTATACGATTGTAGCCAAAGTACCGCGGATGTCTGTCTCTGCCGCAAAAACATGTCAACAATTTAATTCCTAGAATTGGAACCTTATCTAAATGCCAATTTTCCATTATTCCAGCAGTTTTATTATATTTGAGACTCAAAAATATCATAAAACTGCTTGGATAATCCCCTCTCCAATTATTCTGCCAGACTTATGTTTACCCAACTTCTGCGTCATTAGCTCAAATGCGCACTTGTTTTTCGGAGAACACTAAATATTTATTTATTCACAATAATTTCAGCCATAAATCGGTCTCTCAAAGTTTACCGTGTTGATAAACACTACGCAATACACTTACATAAGTCCACGTCAAGGTTTTTTCCCTTTAAAAGATTTAGAGACCAAATTATTGTACAAGATTTTTAATTACATATTTAATTCAATAAAAATTATAAATTGCTCCGACCTACTTAATTAAAACTTTTCAGAAACTTGCAGAATCTCTCAGAAATAGTGGAATTTTTTCCGAGGTCTCCTCTATCTCGCGACTTTACAAGATAAAGAAATCACGCCACGTATGCAGACACTAACCAAATAGGATCCCAACCTATCCATGAATCAGTACGTAACTTCTCACGTCAACAAAAAGTATGGACTTTATAAATATTAATATATCCACCACTACCATTGATATGTACTAAGGTCAGAAAAAAATAAGGAGAAGATAAGCTGATTCGTCATACTAAACTTGAGATGCCAAATATGAATCTAACTTGCGTAATCCATTCCAGTTTACATACTATCCGCACTCATATTTACTTCAAATCCACATCAGAGTGGAGTCTCAACATTTCTACAAGTATGAAATGCTCACGATAACATGAGTATAATTATTCATGTCCAAGATTTACCGCATAAAATATGATGATCCACTAAAGTTGTCCTTCTCCTTAGAAAGTGCATAGGAAAGTTACGGTAAAACCATCTCGAGCAACAATAGCAAGCCAGCGGTATCTTAATTAAGCAAGATTGCCAATTCTTAACCGATTCTAAACTTACTCCATCAATTAAATGAATCTTAGCCCTAGCATGGATATGTATCGTCGATATTCTGACTACATATTACTTCCAAGTCGGGATAGATTTGCACCCTCACATGAAATAATGCATGGAAAAGTCCTAAATTCGTTTCTCCGCAAATTCAAGGCCTTTCGAGAAATTTACAAGGTCAACAAACCTCCTTTTTTTTAATTATAGTACCATGATTATGTCAACCTCTCGCCAAAACGTGTAAATAAATGCTCCAAGTTTTCTCATTAAATTCCTCGCCGAACATATTCATTTTTCCAACCATCACGTTTCATTTGTTTCACAGAATTATGCAGAACTACCACCACGCCAAATAAAAACATCTCAAAATACCCCATTTGCAAATATTTATTATCCCATTCGCGCCTTATTCAAATTTATCATTCCTTCTTCCCCTTACAAATGACCTCATAATTCCGAAGCATACAATCGTATACTTTCTGAAACGCTGGGCATTTCCCATCCACCTCTATCATATCCGCATCTGCAAAAAAAATATTTGAAATTCCCGCCCAAATTTTAAACTTTTTCCCACCCACCATCTTTCAAACATTTATCCACTCCCGCGATGATTTTATCCTTCGCATCCTCATCTCCCATGGATGTCTTCCTCCCCTCCTTCTTCATCCAGGCCTTATTCAGCTTATTTCCATTCATGGGACCATCCATGTTTCGGTAGACGCAGAGTTTAGCATACTACCAACCAATTTCAAAATAAGTTCCCATTTCCCACCACAAATTTAAAAAAAAAACTTACAAATTCATCCTCCACCATTAAACAATTCGCCGCGGCCAAAACCCCTTTTGTCACCGTTTCTGGCGGGAAAACGACCGATTTCCCATTGCAAGTCGAGTACGTCGCTATCTCCTTATTCACATCGATGCCTCCCCCGACCTGCAAAATTTCAAAGATTTCAAATTCATAAAATTTCCCCAAATTCAAATTTCCCAAACTTACCGATTCAGAGATCGTCACCGCGACGAGGAATGAAATTAAAAAAAAATTTTTTCATTTGCATTGCATTGCATTTTTTTCTAATTTATTTTTCAGTTTCCGATTTTTTTCCTACTACTTGGAAGACCTTTGGAATTAGAATAACGCCAGAACGGATGCCAACTCTGGTTTTATTGGACTTCAAATTTCGCAAGAGTTTTGTAAAACAATGAACTCAGGAATTTCCGAGGTAACTTGCCACACGTAGGCAACTCGACATACAAAACACGACGTCAACGTGGGGTCGTGCAACGAAAATGTGAAAATCTTAGACCACATCAGTCCTCCTAACTGCGCCTGTATTAGTCTCCACCTGAAAAAAAAATCATAGAGAAATTTCTGATATTAATCCTAACCAAATTTATGAAGGCTCCAGTAATAAAAAAATTCCTTACAAAATTTAATTACACTTTAAAACATCCTCTCGTCTCGACATTCAATTAATCACCCAAAACCATTGTTCCGATAGTGGAAATTTTTCAAATTATTGTGTAACCATTCTTTTATGCCATTGTTTGAATTTACCACGTCACGCTTACTTTTGAACATTTCTATTTTTTTCAAAATTTTGTAAAAATTTCGTGTCAGCTATTTTCATGTGTATGTATAACGTATTCTTGAAATTGGTCAAATATTAAATAAAATTTAAAATTAATTTAATTTAATTAAATTTGATACTTTGTCAGTCGGCAATGATGCAAATAAATATAGTAAGTTAAATCTCAAATTCTGACATTTATTAGAAATTCATCAAATTAATGGAGCACCCACAAAATCTGGCATCAAATGCAACCATACAGTACAATAAGACTCCTCACCCTCCACTAATTGCCAAAATAACTACTTCAAGTACCTACATTTACAAATATCTCAAAAACTTAGCAATCAGTTCTTCCTCCTCCTCCTCCAGAACATTACCACCTTAACAAATCCCCTCCTAAAATCAGGGTTACAGTAGGCATAAATACACGGACTACAGGCCGAGTTCGAGTAGCAGATTGCCACCGTTGCCGCCGAAATTAGGGGATCGGGTCGATCTCCTTCCGGAATGAAACCAAGGATGACATACTCCACGGTAAAGGGAAGCCAGGTCACGACGTACGCGCCAATTATTAGTCCCAGCATTTTCGAGGCACGGCGACTCCTTCTCAAACTCGATTCCTCGTCTTCCACGGTTTTTCCAATGATGACACTTGTCCCCCTCTACAAGCCGTGCCCCTTCCCTTGGGGATTGTCACCATGATTCCGCAATTTTTCCAACCTCTGCCGCAACTGTTGGTAGATGGCGGCGTACGTTGATACCAATAAAAATCCGTCACGTTACGGGGCCTGGGGCGATGGAAAGAATTCTAACAGGTCAATAACCTCACAGCTATTTTTTCACGTTCCTCCAAAGATCTTATGTTCCAACACAAATCTCAAGTTCCCCAAAATCCTTTCCCAACAAAGACATAACCACCTAATCGAGGGCTTAATTCTAAAATGTGCAATCTACATCTTAATTTTAAAAAGTGCAAAGTGCCTTCATTTAACACGTGTTTCGAAGGCACTTAGCACCTTTTAAAATTAAGCCAACGATACCCATCACATATGTAAAGCTTATCGGAATCATTAAATTTCTCAATCTCCCCATGCCCCGTAACCCTACCAGTAGCGCCACCGGTACAACGAAACTTCCAAACGCCACGTGGACACTTAACTCCCTCGAAATATTCGACAAGCACATCCCTATCTGCACACTGCGGTCCCCCATTCCCCCCCAATCTCGCATTAATGGCGCGATCAGCCACAACGTCACCGCCCAGAGGAAGCAGATCCTCCTCGCGAAGAAGGGGAAGGTGCGTCTCCTCGTGTACGTCAGGGTGTCAAAGATCACGTGGTATCGATCCATGCTGATCGCGATGAGGTGCAGGACCGACGACATGGTCAGCAGCCAGTCGCCGAGGAGGTAAATCTGGCACCATTCCCTACCCCAGGGCCAGGGGTGCCAGCCAAGCTCTCCAATCATGGTCGGCGCTAGGAAGAGGCCGACTAAAAGGTCCACACCTGCTAGGGAGAGGAGGTAACTATTCTGCGGTTTTCTGACCGGTTTGTAAAACAGCCAGGCTAGCAGAACCAAACCGTTGCCCAGGATGGCAAAGATGCTGATGAGGGTGAGGAAGATTATCAGAGGGATTCTAGCACACGGGGAGAGTTCAGCCATTTGTGTTTCTAAATGATCCTCTTCGTGACTATGACAGAATTGGACGCCCTTAGAACTTCTTGGTTTTCTTAGAGGACTTGACCTGAATAAATGCGAGAAAATATATTTCACAATATTTATTAAATATTTTATTGCACTTTCCGAGCTCGCAGTAACGTTGTTTTTAGTACAAGTTCCAAAGTCAAAACTAAAATCTCCCTGCTGTGGAACACCTCATAATATACCTTACACAAATATGCACGTGTAGCGCCAAGGTGAGACTTGTCACTCAAAATTCACAACACAACTCTGGATGACGTACAAACTCCTGGCTGAATAGAATACCAGTTCCCATCATCCAATTAGCGCCCGGGGAAAAATAAATATTAAATATTCAGCTAGCAGGGTTCCGGAGGAAAATATCGGTTGTAATTATACCCACCTATTTAATAATCCCTGCAGACCCCATTGCGAATAAATACAGTTCAATCAAAGAAATAGACAGACATTACGATTTATAAATTTCCCAACCAATCTATTCAATTTTTTCATGTTTTACTCCGTTATTTTCCACCTTAATTTTCCCGCCATGATGGGATTAACAGGTCGAAATGCCACCCTGCCGACGGATACACGCATTTGTCCCATGGCACAGTTTTATCATTATGTAAGACAACTTTTCATTCCTCGCTCGCAAGATTTAACTTATCCCACGAGTATTCATAATTACCCGTAAGGTTAACATGGGTCCACATTTTAGGGAAGGTACAGCTTTGCAAATTTCTTGCTCAAACAAATCTCGAATTATAGTGAAGATCAAGTCGATTTAATTGATTAGCGCCTGATCACAACCTTCGTCTTGCTCATTACTAAATAAATCACCAAGATTGGCGAGGTCGAGTTTTTCAATGTCAGAGACAAATTAAATCGACACATTTATAAATCTGTACATGACATCAGACAGCGATATTTGCTTTCCAAAGTATTACCATATACATGGGTTGGGTTAAACTAATAACCCACAAAAATCTGGATGTAACATTCATTTTAAACAAATTTGTTCTTTCGAGATTTTGCATATTTCGAAATTCAAAAATGCCAACAAACTCGAATTTTCAAAAATTTTCGAAATTGAATTTTATATTGTAAAGGAATTAAAATTAAGCATCGATGTTTTTGATTTCTCTAATTCTCGCCAAAATTCAAAAGGCTACAGAAATTTGAATATTGGAGATCTTATTTGGAAAAAATTTAAAATCCCGTCACGCGCTCTACTTCTAATATTGAAAAAAACACCAAAATAAGAGTCAGCTTATTCCTAATGATCAACAAATCAAAATTGATCCCATCAAGATGGGAGTTTTAAATGAAAAAACTTTCCCTCTAAGTAGTAGATCTTGTCCTTGAAACTTTTCAAGTTAAATTTATTTTTCTCAATTTAAGCATAGGTTATCATAATATCTTGAATATTATTGTACTTTATTAAAACCGCCTTTCCTTACTGACCAACGCATCTGGTCACTCCTTTCGTGCCGTTCTCAGTATAATCCCTCTCAGGATCAAATCTCGGAGGAAAAGGGTTTCCTGGATAGGTCCATTCCCCCCTGGAAGAACAGTACCGTCGCATAGCCCCCAACAAATAGTAGCCTGGGTCACAACTAAACCACACCATTGTCCCTGGGGTGAAGTGGAAAGTGTTCTTACTGCCATTCCGCGGGGTCGGCAACCATCCACAGGACACAACTTTGACCAGAGATTATTATTTACAAAATTATCTAAACCCTCAACATAATTACAATTTAGTATTCAATTAAGAAAAAACCTGGTTTTAGCCCGTTATTCCTGATGTCGTTGTACTGCCATTGGTACACCTTTGTAAACCAGCCCGCTTCTCTACTCCCTGTAACGGCGTAGTCAAACTTGCATTGATACGAATCCCTGCAATAATCTGACACCATCACTACCGTCAAGTTTGTACGACCCCTAGAATCAAATTTTTGCGTTGAACACGAAAAAACTAAATTTATGCACTTACCCCTTCCCCTGGAGGATTTTCGAGACTTCAAGAGTTGAAACCGGGATAAACTCGGCATCACTGTAATTCCGGCTAGATCTGTGTGGCGGATAAGAAAATAGCGACTCATTCTCGGAAACTTTCCCTATAGAGTAGAAAAAAATAGAAGTTTTGTTTATCTAACCCAGAAACATTATCCAAAATCACTTACAATGTGTTCCAAAATTTTGGTTAAATTGTTCTAAATCATAGCTAATCTCTGTGGCGACCTCTGTCCCGTCTCGCAGCGGAAACTCTCCTTGCCACAAGTTATCCCACTTTCCGAAAAGACCCGTAGTCGAGTTCTGAGAAAGTCAGGGGTTACTCAATTTCTAAATATTTCCATAAAATATAAATTATTCCCGCTCACCTTAAAACTCGTCGGTAGGTAGACTCTAGCCGCAGTATGACCCTTATTTTCAACAACCTCCACACCAGCGCCGGATTTGAACATGACAATCACAACGGACTGGTTCCGCACGTAGGTCGGCGTGTACACGGTCACACCTTAAATTTTATTCAGATAAGAACTTTCCCCGCCAAGAAAATACCAAATTACCCGGGAAGTGTTGCACTTTTTGTGGATCTCTATCAAAAAATACTTTCTCCCCGTTCACAAGAACATCCAGTTTGTAGCGCCATCTCGCTTCCTCGGGGCGAAGTCGGACTTCCACTGTAGCAGAGTTTCCTTCCCTGGCGGCAATTACCGTTAGCTTGGTAGAATTTACCGCTTTGCCATCCTCTCTAGGGGCGGGCTGTTCAAATCGCCCCTGAATCTCTAACTGGCTAAAGTTGCTCTTAAGCAGAACAAATTCACCCTTGGGATTAAATGTGAACGCAACTCCGTCAAAAGTGTAGAAGTGGAGGCTACCAAAAACTGTGGCTAAATATGAAATTACCGCTAATATCAATTTCGAAACCAAGTCAAGCTTAACCTAAATTTTACCCAATCCTGGTGGTTCGTATCCCACACAATTTTGAGAAACTCTGACCTCCTCGAGAAAATCATAGCAACCCGGACTCCTTTCCGAGTTCCAGACGCAACACGAATAAAACGGGGCGACATGGTGCAAATAGTGCGACAAGGCAGGAACCTGAATCGAATCACCGTTTAAATCAAAATTATTTAAAATCGTTCAAAAATTTAAGAAACCTTGTAAGTTTCGTTGAACGGGTGCGCGCCGTCAGCATGCGATCGGCGTGGCTTTCCACCCCAAACATAGTCATAGCTCAACAAAAGATCACCGAATATATCGTAGCAGCATTGTTGACCTGCACCGGACTCACTACATAAAAAAATTGATTTTTCCAATATTTTGTTTCAGCAGGTGGCCCACAAAAGAAGGTGCTCTACCTACGTCGGAATTGCCGAAATGACACAATGTTTCACATTTTGGTTGAGCTCACAATTGGAGTATCTGGCATCTTTATCGCACCCTGGGTCAGGGAGGAATCGGCCCACGTCACTGAGTGCTTGTGTCAAAGTGCAAGTACAAATTGGAAGCTGCCGATTTATTTCGCAATGATATTAACGGTTTCTGGTAAAATTTAAATCCCCCGCAAAAAAATTAAGTATCGCTTGTAAATTTAGTTTCTTACCTGCAACGTGAAGTTTGGACGATGCCTTTCTCTCGCTAGCCATTCCTGGCAGGTGGCGTTAGTCTGAATAATTTCAATATTTCCTTGAAATAGGACCAACGGGACGGGATGACTCCACAAAATCCTGTATCGAACATTCCCCATAAAAAGGGACCCCCCTCTATCACTAAATATTTATTTAAAACTCACGGATTTAGGTGACCCTCAGACAAATTTGCAAATCTAACCGATACCAAAGCTACTCTCGCCTTGTCAAATAATTCTTCCCCAGATTTCTTAAATTTCGAAGTGTTCTGAACTTCGTATGAGCCACTGTTCGGAATCGCTTCCTTTAAAGAAAAATATCTTAATTGGATTGATGACACTTAAAATGCAGTTACATAACTTGGTTATCCCACTCACCTCCAACGTGCCTACAAAAACAATTTCGCCAAAATTCAAATTTTCCCTGTACTCCTAGACTTCTAAGGTCACAAGCGTGTCCCTATTTTCCGTCAGGTTTTTATAGTCCCACGTTATCGTGGATAGCTTCTTCTTTTTGATGTCACTTTTGGGAAAGCGCACCAACTCAGGCGATCTTGTTGGTGACTCTACAAAAAACCTCGCCCGCCATTCGGCCCCCTTAGTGGCGGTTCCGTTCACTTCGGCGCCAAATGAAACTCTGATGTAACCAGCCGCGAAAATTTGCGGCATCACACAGCTTGCCCGGTTTCCATTGATGACGACAGCTTTTACTTTTTTGTCGCGAAATCTGATTCAGTTTTACACTAATTTTTCCTTACCCTCGCATTTTATCGATTCATAAGCGCTTACCTGCAGTAATACTCCTGCGATGAGTTGAAACACGGCCCTGTCACGTTTACAATTGTTCCCCCCAGCATGTTCCCGCTCTCCGGGGCGACAAATAACCTTCTTTTGTCTTCCTCTAGGGAATCATTTCCCGCTAAAAAAAGTAAGCTTTCAAACACAAAACTCCTCTCAGTACGTAGCTCATTTCTCACCACATTGGCCAGGCAAAATGGCTTCGTCCACCCTAAAAATGTAGCGACCCGGAAACCCGTTCACATTCCCAGAGGTCAAGAGGTTCCTGATGGTGTCTGTTTGCGCATACTCGAACGCCGCAGATCCGTTCCCGGCATTGAATCCGACCTGAATTCAATAAATGGAATGTATGATAGGTCATTTTTAAAATAATTATGTCAACTACAAAAGCTGTCCTTTGACCGCCTATCTCCTGAAGTGGTGTTGTTCCAATATGGTCGTAATTGTAGATGACATACGTCCTGACTTCATCCGTTACTATTACGGCTTGAAATGTCGTCGTCTGTAAATATTTTGAAAAACGGAGGTTTCAAAGTTTTTAATTAATTTCTCCCGCTGGTCAATTAAGGATCATATGCAGGACACTTACCATATCATCCCCTTGAGTGGAACCTCCCACGAAATAAACGTTTTTCCACGTTGCCACGATCACATGCTCCGGCTGGAACGACTCTGCCCCTATGATGCCTTCCTGTACGTCCCATCGTGCACGTTCCCGCCATTCCACGCCCACCTGATCAGTTCTCCTTCCCAAATCTCTCTCCACCCTGACAAAAAGGGACACAACATTTACAAAATCCTAATCAAATTGATTTATTTAAAAAACTTAACGAACTGTAAATAGACGCCTGCTTTCTTCCCATCTGATGGCGGATGAGGCCCAATTTCGTACTCCGAATATAGCGGGGCCACCATGGCTGGATCGAGTTCTTTTGGATACTCAGGATTTGGAAACACGAACCGATAAGTTGGAGAAGATTCGGCAGAACTGAATGATAAATGGCCGTGAAGCGACACCTACATACGTATTCCTTCATTTATTTTCGAACATTTCGTAACGTCGTAAAATTCGTAAGCTCGCGCCTCTTTTTGAATGTTTTTTTTTTGTGAAAGATTACCTTACAAAATTTAGGTTCTCTAAAATTCAAGTTCTACCCTGCCAACTTATGTCAAGATTTTCTTGAACGTTTTTTAACTTTTCGGTCTTGACAAAATGTTTACGATTTTTTTCAAACAAAACCGCCTCAATTGCGTAAGGTCGCACAAGCGTGATAACCATCTTAAAACTGTTCCCGTCAATTACTAACTATTTACGAAAACCCGCTTGAAATATTTATCCATGTCCATACCTGTACAGCCTCACTCATTGATGAAAATTTGAAGCTTCACACACGATGAGGTGATGAAAAATGATGAAGCTTCGTGATGAAATTGAAAGATTATATATAAAGAGTGAAGGTGAGTGAGTGAGAAAAGTATGATGTGAGTGATGAGTGAAGAGAATGAGAAAATATGAATTAGAGATAGGCATATACCACTAAATACACTTCCAATATAGCGGTGGTAACTATAGATCTTATGTTAGTCAAGCATTTCATATAAAAAGTTACGAATTTTTCATAAATTTGTGAGTCAGCTGATTATGTTGTGTAGAGAGAAAGACTAAATGCAGCGGAAATAGCATGAGTGATGAAAATGAGAAATGAGTGAGGGGATTCTGAGTGAAGGATGAGTGAGGGTTTTAATTTAGTTGTATGGTGAGTGAAGCTTCAATTGAGTCACCCATCATTGAGTGAGGGGAATGAGGGGTACATTTACTCATGATATAAAAGAGTGAGGGTGAGTGAGGTGGATTTCATTTGCACAGGTATGTCCATGCCAATTACTATATACCCCAAGTCTTACCAAAGAAATGTAGTCAAATTTCTTTCCAAAAAAGGGCAAGTCAAAATATAACACTCCAAAGACGAACTCCGTCTGATTATTGTGTAGCTTTCTCAGATAGCTTCCAATGTTCCGATATGATCCTGTATCTTGGAATGGGTACAGCAATTCGGACCTTATCCTTATGAGCCGGTCAGAAGTCAACACGTACGGCGTATGGATTGGGGGATCTACTTTAGCTCCAGGATGGTAGTAATAAGGGGGTCGAGTAGTAGTTGCCCATAGCCAGGAAAAATCTATACAAAATTTACACGAAATGAGGGGCTCCTATAATACTCCTTTTTAGAAAAATTCGGGATTTATAGAACTACCTACTATGGTCCGTACATTTAAATTACAGTCAATTTTGGTTCGCCACGTAAATTTTGAAATTCAAAAACTACGCCATTTTTTGACTGATTTAAAAAATTTAAATTGTCTTCGAAAGCTCTTGATGAATTTTTTATAAAAAATTTAAAATTTTGAAAATCGGCCTAGAATTGGCGGAGTTTTTGGATTTCAAAATTTACGGGTCGAACCAAAATTGGCTGCAATTTTAATATACCGACCATAGTTTGATAAAGGAAACGAGTTTATAAAATCAGGTGAGAAATGGGAGAGTTTTTGAATTTTAAATTTTTCAAGGTTAACGGTTTAACAAACCTAGCATTTAAAAATAATTTAAGCTAAAACACCCTTCCACATTCTCAACGATGAAGTTGATAAATATACCCGAACATAAATTGGATATCAGCTTAAAAAAATTTATCGAAACAAGGCCCAATTATTCCAAAAAAAACCATTCAAACTGTATAAATTTTCGAATAAAACCATGCTTCTTGTTCAAACCAGATTATTACCAACTTGATAACTGCTTCTTGTCGTTGTCCTTTTAGATGCCCTCCTTGCAGCTAGACACAATTTCAAAATATATATTTCCCCGCAATCTTGGTTTCGCTAATTTTTACCTTTCGTCGTCACTTCTTCACTTGAAAAAAAATCATCGAAATCGTCACAATTTATTATTGACAAGCAGCTCCCAAGCACGAAAACTATTGCTAAAATTCTTCCAACAAACAACATATTTTCTTCAGATACCAGTGATAAAACTAAGACTTGACAATATCCCTCCACTTCTGTAACTGAAATGATCTCGCTTTTGCACAGTTGACACCATCCACGTAAACAAGATGTTTACATAGATATTTAATCTAAATTTTCTGAGAACCACCTACCATTAATTTTACACCACAAGTCTGATTAATTAAGAGACGGCTTTCTAAGAATTCCGTATTGGCCGACAACATGTTTACAGAGAAGATTTACATAGGTGACTCAGGTCAATTCTAGTTGAGAAAGAATATTTGTCGATACTCTGCCTATCCTTGTTCTGGTTGAGAAGAACGAAAAGACAACTCTGAAATTTGCACATCGCCATACATAATTATGTCAATATAGCATGAGAACGACCAGCAGTGCATTATGCTGGAGAAGATGGATACAAAAAATCCAGAGGCACTCATTCAAGCTCATAAATATTTATGATAAATTGGTTTAGAAAATAATTCTATCTGTGTCTTCATGCGTGTAACCCGCCGCATATTATCTGCCTCTGAAAATTTTACTGACATGATCTAAAGTTTAGATGCACATTTTCGAAGACCACATTCCACACGTCCACATCCACATTGTGGTCCCCATGACCACTTT
Source organism: Folsomia candida (assembly GCF_002217175.1). Classification (NCBI taxonomy): domain Eukaryota; kingdom Metazoa; phylum Arthropoda; class Collembola; order Entomobryomorpha; family Isotomidae; genus Folsomia; species Folsomia candida. Next base: position 28,102 of record NW_019091243.1, read on the forward strand.
CCACACGTCCACATCCACATTGTAGTCCCCATGACCACTTTCCACACGTCCACATCCACATTGTGGTCCCAATGACCACTTTCCACACGTCCACATCCACATTGTGGTCCCAATGACCACTTTCCACACGTCCACATCCACATTGTGGTTCCAATGACCACTTTCCACACGTCCACATCCACATTGTGGTTCCAATGACCACTTTCCACACGTCCACATCCACATTGTGGTCCCCATGACCACACGTCCACATGTGGTCCCCATGACCACAATCCATAAGTCCACAATGTGGAAATCGACCAAAAGTAAAAGTCTGTAATTTTTCCAAATTCACTTCATATTCTTCCATTAGAAGCCATCAGAGACCTATGTACCAAATTTCAGCTTTTTACGACTATTTTGAAATTTAGGTGCGCCTTACCCTCACCAAGCAAACAACGACAAACAATCCTGATTGTTATTTTTTGTTAGACTGTTGATTTATAAGGTACTGCCTATAGCACAACAATTTCTCTAAATTACTAATTGTTATGCGAGCCCTCCGCGATCTAGCAATTGCACTTGCACCAGCAATAAAAAATAAGCGTTCCACATTTCCGGATGTTGCTGGGAGCGACAATACAGTACGTGCAATTTTAGATAGTACGGAACATAGATGCAAGTTTTCGAAGACCACATTGTGGTCCCCATCACCACTTTCCACACGTCCACATCCACATTGTGGTCATTCTGACCACTTTCCACACGTCCACATCCGCATTGTGGTCATTCTCACCACTTTCCACACGTCCACATCCACATTGTGGTCATTCTGACCACTTTCCACACGTCCACAATCCACACAAAATTTTAGACCACATGTCCACACCACACACCACATGTGGAATCCACATGTGGTTTGAACATCTATGATCTAAACTTCCAAAGTTAACAAGGTATATTTTTTCCGAGATTTTTTTCTATTTTGCCAGCACAATGTAAGTTTTTTATGTAAAACTCTCATCTTGATGGGACCATCAAGATGAGATTTGTTCACCATCAAATACCTATAAGCAGATCGGTATTTCTGCTTTTTCTCTAATACACAAATTTTAACGCCTGGCGGGATTTTTAATGTTTCTTCAACCAAAATTTCCAGTATTCAAATCGCTTTAATCTCTGAATTTTGGCGGGAATTAAAAAAAACATGTACGCTTAGAATTACTTCCTTAACAATATAAAAATTCGATTTCAAAAAATTTTAACAGTCCGAATTTTTTCGGGATTTTGTGTATTTCGAAATTAAATGGAAACTTCTATTGACATGCAGTATGGAGGACCGTTTGGATATTGAGGCTCAAATTGACCCAAAAGCGAATATTTGTCGATCATTTATTTATCAAATTGGTCGACTGGTCTGATTATCTACCAAAAGCTTACTAATTTGAACTATTTACATATTTGTTATAACAAATAAAACCGAAAATTAATTAAGTACAATAAAACGTTAAGTTTTTACTACATCAATAAAGGATCAGCCATAGCTTATTTTTAAGTAAATCGCAGTATTTCATTTCGGACGTCAACTTATCACAATTTTATTTTAAATCCCACCGGACCTTAGTAAGGCACTACTCTCATAGATGTCTCCCTCCTTGCAAAATACTCTCTAAAATTACACTCCACATAAAAAATCAGACCCGCCAAACCCACCAATACAGAGCAAATTAACACTGGCGCCACAACAACCTGAATCGTCATCCTACCAATCCCAGCTTCCCCCTCGGTCTCCCTAACCACCATCTCCTTAACCCAAAGTCGCTGCACCAACCCAGGAATATTGCTTCCCGCCCCAAACCTCCTCTTACTGTTCTCCCTCACTCTTCGATTCGTGCCCAGCAACCAGACCTGACTGGACACGTGGGCATTGCGCTCCCACCACGAGTGAATTCCAGACTCTACCAAACCCGCCATATATCTGGAGAAGCTATCATACACAAAATTGTAAAACATAACCCAAGGCACTTGCAGAGTTACCGGAGTCGGACTTCCATTCGGTATTTCTGTCCAGCGCGAAAATTCATTCAAATAATTCGAAAATGCCGCAATATCCCGCTTCACACTAAGAATGGCAAACTTCTTCCCAATATTCATCTCGTTTTTATCAAAAGTTTCACAATCCGACATTCGCCCATTTTTACAAGTTTCGATAGGTTGCGACAAGGAAATATTTCTAGCTATGCGGACCATCCTAAAATATGCGGGAATATAGATGGTACGATTCCTAATTTTTTCTATTAAATTGTGCAACGTGGCCGTGCTGTCTAGTATCGTTACAAAATCATCTAGCAGATTCTGCAGTGGGGAAACTGGCACCCTACTAGTCAGTGGGGTCATATATGTTGTCGTAATCATGGGAATAGTACTGTCCAAGAGAGCTTCGAACGTCTTCGGTACGACAGGTTCATGGGTGGATGTCATATACGAGAATAACGAGCCCTTGTACAGAAATCCTATACAAAGCGAGCCCACCGTCCAAACTGCTAGCACTGGCTGGTATCCGATCCCTTTAAATTTCGGATTTCCTCTCAATAAAAAATTTACGTCCGACTGGTCCAGCAGGTTGGCAAAAATCCAGGTCGCCCATCTCCAATTTGGTCCCGCCAACCGGTCAGCAGGTTCAACGGATCGAGCCCTTTTATAAAAAATGACAATACCCACTCCTATTGCCGAAGCCAGGACGCACAACCACGTCTTCCAGCCAAACGGAAGAACCACTGCGGCCAAATTTGCATACGCGATTCTCTCCTTTCCCTCAAAAAAAATCGAGAAGGCATAACTCTCAACTCGTACCCCATACTTGATCCACTCCAAAGATAGGGATCGTTGGAGCAGTTCCATTATCGGTTTGGCCTTTTCGTACGGCAAGGTCTCACTGGCAATCACATTGAAAACACCGCTAGTTAACTCCCGTTTTTCAGAAATTGTTGCGTTGTAACTTTTAAGAAAGTACGACTTGACGCAGTCATTCGCCGCAAACCGGTACAAGTTAGTCCCTGCCCGGGCAGAACGAATTGAACAATATGAAACCCTATGCCTCCTATGGGACATTTTAAGGTAGATCTTCTTCCCGCCCAGATTCTTATTGAGTTTTCTCCATGTCGATACAATTTCCCGAGCCGATGTCATTTCCGATATCCCTGATCCTACCAAGTCATTTCGATAACCACTATCCCCGTTCACAGCTACTACAATCTTTCCATCGTCCTCCCCTCCGCTTCCAAATACCACACAAACCGCCATCGTCGAAGTATGCGGTATCACAGGAAACTTTACAACTTCCCCCCCTAACTTTACATCTTCGAAAAATATAAAATTTGGACTTTGCCAGGCATCGATAAGTTGCTTAATGGCTACGAAAACTAGACGGGAGGCATCATCTTCTGTGGCAAACCAGTAAGAGAAGATCACCCCAACCAGGCAAATCTTATACCGACTCACTACCCGTTTATAGTTAATCATTGACCGATACGTACTTGACATCGCTCCACCATACTCTTCCCAAATCTGGTATGATTTCACAATAGACAAATTCGTATTCTCCACAATTACTGGAGGATGCCATGAATTGTCTTCAAGCGGGAAAATGTCTCGTCCAATGTGACGTTCCACATCTTTCTGTGCATAATCCGTCTTCAAATGAAACGTACAGTCGTTTAGATATCCCGGAATTCGCAAACATTCCGAGACAGAAATCCAATTTAAATAAATTGTTAGACTAACTACAACTTGATAAAACCTTATCGGCGACATTCTGCTCTCCCTCTCCTATCTGTGGTGGTATTGAAACATAGATTGAAGTTTTGGCCATCGTTAACCGTGAAAAAATGTGTACGTGACACGAAACAATGGCATGTGCAATGCCTCTAATTGACGGAAGCTTCACAATATCCGACAAACTTTTCGCAAAAAATATAATTAAACCCACACTTACCTTGGTTCCATCTACAAAATTTAGTTTCATTATATCAATCAAATAAATAAGTATGTGTACAACAACAACAGTTTAGTGTAGCATCGAAATCGGTAGCAAACTACTTTTTCTTCGTAGGGTAACTTTCTCTCAAAGAACGAAACCATAAAATGCTGGAAAATATTACAGCACAATGCAAGCACTTCGTTTAAATGTGTTTGTCAATTATTCCAATTATGGGGCACGGGGCAATAATTACTTTGCCACAAACTTTCATAGAGTGTTGCTTCGGTAGCATTTTCCATATAAGTGGGCTGGCACTTTGATAGCACTTGAATATTTTACCATGAGGAGTATCATTTAGTAGAATTTAATTGTGTAAGCTGATATCTATTAACACTTGAATAAAGGATGACTGAATCATGCCTGTTCACATTCACTCATTTAGTAGGAATAAATTATGAATGAATTAAAAATTCATTAAATAAATGAATAATGAAGGATTAATTTCTCATTTCAGAATCAATGAGTGAATTTTTTGTTTATTCATATTTGGATCTGCATTAAGAACTAGGGGTGAATAGAGAATGAATGAATAATTCATCAAAATAAATTAATGTTTTATGAGTAATTTAAATTCAATTTCGAAATGAATCAATTTTGAATGAGTAAATTTATTTGAGCAGGTAAGACTGGAATTGTGTATTTAATCTGTCCGTTTGAACAGAAGGATAGATTATTATTACTAAAACGTAATATTCGTGTATTTATTCATATAGCTCAGAAACTTATTTTATTGCGTTCTACTACAATTGATATGCACATTCACATGAAGAGTAATCTTTATTTGCCAGCCAGTAGTAATCTCATAAATAAAGCTTTATTATTCGAAAATTCCCTGACATTGTTTATATCCGGTGAAGACGGAATCAGTCTTCGATGAGAAGCAAAATAAGACTCAATAACTAATTTAAAAATATTCTCCTATTTCTAAACTAGGCGATTGCTTGGTGCCCGTGGCACCAAACAAAGTCCCGTATGTGTAAAAATTTACCTACTACTCCCGCTAACAAAATACATAATTTGACACTCCCCTTCCCCCAACAAAATTTTATTAAAAATTTTAATTTCCATCATAATCTGATGGATAAATACTTAGAATGCATATAATTAATATTACTATTATTAAATACACTGCATTTATATCTTTTAAATGTAGATAGGAAAAATTACTATATAACAGTGAGCCACCTCAGATTCAAGTGTCCAACGTACACATTACCGTCCAACGCATATATTATTGTTCCATTAGGAGGTAGTTTAGTGGAACGGGAATTTCGGGGGAAGGGCATGCCTCGCCCGACATACCTACCTCAACCACAGTTTGGCCTTTACGCAATGGGAATGTCAGGGGAAGGGCATGCCCCTGCCGACAAATCTACTTCAACGAAATTTGGTCTGAGTCGAAAGAGGAATGTCATGGAAGCGTCATGTCTTTCCAGACAAACATTGTGCAACAATTTTTGATTATAGGGGAAAGAGAAAAAGAAGGCAAAGGCATACCCTTCTCTCAATTTTTTTCGTCGAAATATACGACACTATGTGAATGCCCCATTTTCCTATCCCCTCAATGTAAAAAATAAAGCATTGCAGTGATGCGTTCCAACCCAAAGAACTGGGTGAATACATAAGTTAATTCCTATCTGGTTAATGCTGAACTCCAGCATGGTATGGAAAGAGACAATTAATAGTTACATAGGTATTTATATTTGGGGATGATGCAAATGCTGACTATATGTGTCAACTCGTTTATCTTCCCACGGTGCATGCATACCCTCATAATGACGAAATATTTGTGTGTCCCTCTTTCCTATCCCTTCAATGTAAAATAAAGCATTGAAGGGATGCGTTCCGGACAGACAGAACTGGGTAAATATATAAGTTAATAAATTAGAGATAGAAAATTTGCAGTCACCACTTCACCTGTTAAATGGTCTTCTTGATTCGATAAAATTTAAACTTAAATTAAGAAAACTAGTCAACTAAGTACCATCCTAATCACCTCTATCATTTGAAACTAAAAACCGTCACACAGTATTTAAAATTCCTCAAAACCATCGAAACGTCAACAGTATCAGGATCACATAGTTCACAACCTCCGTTATGAAAGTATTTATCGTTGACGTCTTAAAGAAGTACAACGACCCCACCATTACCCTCAGCCTTCTCAGCGACCTTCCCACCAGTTTCTCCCTTTTCCTCGAACTCCTTACCATTTCTGCCTGAAGAATCCCAGACACGTGGTAAACATTGGCGGCCGCGTTGAAACAGGCCGCTTCAAAACACGTCATAAGAAGAATAAACGCCATCAGCCCAATCTTTTCCAAAATATCGGACGATTTTATCATTCCGACGATGCTTAAGGTGTGAAAGGCACCCATCATGTACTGAATCATGGGCCAAGCAACCTTGGAGTAGAGGTCGTTGTAGGAACAGTTGAGTACTCCGTGGGTCCTGATTAGGTTAACGTCCCAACAATGGTCAGAGGATTGTCTATATTTAATCATATTTTTTTAAAGACTCTAATTTCCACACCATACTATTATTTTGTACTTTATGACAGAGTTGAGGAAGTAGCGTGTCGTTGCGGTGTACAGGATGGCCTGGATCATTCCAAAGAAGGCCGTGAACCACCCATTACTGATGGCAAATAGCAGTTCGAGTACGGCAAACCCGACAATTCCTAAGGTACAGAGACTGCTTAGAATATTTAAGATATTTTGGAAATTATTATTAGTAATTTACTAACCGTTACCTGGGATAGAATCATGGACAACATCAGGAAGTAGGACACTTCCAAAGTGCCGCGTAACATCCCTATGTCGTACGTGATCAACCAAAGAACAGAAGGGCAGAAAGTGAATTCCCATAATTGCAAATATAAGGAAGGTCATCGCTATACCGCTTGCCTGAAAAATAGGTCAGACCTTATCTTAATAAAATATAATTGACCCATTATCAGGGCAAAGGTTAACATATTTAAGTACCTTTGTACTTTTGATGCAGTCCGTACACCTGATTGAACATATTGACGGAGCCGTCCAAGTTTGTCAGCTGCCAAAAATACACCAGTATCCCAAACGCTCGAGAAACCCCGTCAATTAATAGCGCGACGACTTCATCACGTCCAAGTTCCGTGAATGATACCGTTGTCATGACATAGATGGAGTAAATTGCTCTCGTAATGTTGTACACGATCCCAAAAGCGCAGATGGAAATTTGCAAACGCTTCGTTGAAATTTTCAAGGATTTTAACCCAACATCCCAACGGAGGGGGAGGAGCCAAAGGGTTTCCCCAGTTTTAAAAAATATTGAAATCCATTCTTCCCACCTTTTTAGTGGGTGGAGTCTTAACTTGGAAGCTTCAAACAATATTTTTATAACGAGAAATATCTTCATTTTATTCTTTATTTTTTTTATTCTTTACTTTTTGCTTAACCATCCGCTGGAATGTCTTGTGGAGGAATCGATTAAATCGTAAATCCGCTGGTCCGATTGCTTTTAATTATTCAACGTTAATTTTAATTTGTTTCTTCCAACAATTCCAACTAGTAAATAAGATTTCAGGATAAATTGGCCTTAATGCCAGTTTTATTACTACTATTATTAGCTCGCCCTGCGAAGCATGGGAGCTATTGAACTTGTCTTGTCCGTCCGTCCGTCCGTCTGTCCGTCTATCCGTCTGTCTGTATGTGAGTTCTGATTTTATTCGTAAGAGTTTGATCGGAATGTGTATGGATTGTAGAATGAATTATACTGTAATACGTGTAACTGACTTAAATTAGGCGAGGCACTGAATATGTGGCATAAAGCACTATATTGCTTTATTTATGTATCATGAATCCTTAAATGATTACTATATTGACTGAATGTGAGTTATTTAATATAACTAGACGATTATTTATTTATGTTACTTGAATTCATACACAACATTACATGTACTGAACTACTACTGGACAATTAAGTGATGATTCTCATCTCCTATATACGTAAGGCAGATTGAGATATCTAATTCACTCTGGTGCAGAACAACTGCTGGTTAATTTGTGAACGTAGTGTTGTGGTTAATTGGTGATGTTGATGTGTTGATGTTTTGTGATGTGATGTTTACTGATGTTTACTGATGTTGATGTTCTGTGATGTTTGATGTTTACTGACTGATTTTTAGATGTTAATTATGCTCGGCTGCTACTGTTCTTTTATACTTAAGAGCGGACGCAATAGCACTGTATGTAAATTTCTGCACATGAGATCTCATGTGCAGATTTATTCTAAAAATACACTGGATTTCCGAGTATTCTTACCTAATATACATAACTAACTTTAAGGTATAACATTACGGTAAATGCATGCTCATAATTTCTGCAGAGTATTTACATATTTAGCTGACCGAAAACCGGACGCTTTTACTTTGCATAAGATACGTTTTGCATCTAACGCTACTTGCGTAACCAAATGACCATCTCTCCACTGCTTCCATTCGTACATACATCCGTCTAAAGTGCATGCAATATTTACCATTCAGCTTGTTGTATCTATCTATATATACAAACTGAACAAGTTCCAACAGTATAAACCTCCATTGGCGCAATTTTACTCCTAATACTGCATTAAGCATCATTGGTGAATAACATTCGAAGACCTTTTTTAAATAACTTGGTGCACCCAAATAGGATAAATCGACCTAAAATGGGTCAACAGCACGGAGAAATCGGCAAATTTCTTTGTTATCATTTTGGCCTATTGGAACCAACTCAGGAAGGTCAGGTGTCAAAATTATTCATCAATTTTACCCGTTCCTTCTGCACCGTTTGCGAAAAAAAAGTCAAAATTGTGACAGAATTATGTATCAGTTTAGTTTGTTTCTTTGGCACCTTTGGTACAAAAAAGATAGTCGGGAGAAATTGAAACACAATTTTGCACCAATGATGCAAAACTAGACTGTAATGCGATTCACATAATTTTGAATAATCTGTACCATCAGTGCAGAAGAATTGGATAAAATAACTAAACAATATTGACTCGCTTGCACCAATAGTGCACAAAAATAGAAATTTGTAATAGGAGGTTACGGGCGAGCTATTTCTAACGCATGCTACGGTTTGTTATTTTTGTAATAAAAGTTATTTATCTGAGAAGCCTGCCTAAAATGTCAACCTATGAATACTTGATTAATTTGTGCTTTTTTAGAATATGCAGGCCTAAATTAAAGTCAATTAGGTCAGTCTCATATCGTGTTCAAAATCGATATCAAACGTTTAAGTAACCTTTTGAACATCGGTAAATAAAACAGGGGCATAAAATCATGGATGTTTCTTTCCTTAGGAGGAAACATCCTCACCTTAATAAATTTTATTTTCAGCAAAAAAATTTCCAGATCCCAACTAAGTAATTAAAGGAAAGTATATCGCAGATGTTTCCTAAATACTTTTGCGAACATTTTTTCAGAATTCTTTACGCATCTATTAGAAAGCTAGCTCCCCAGCGGCCACTCCTCTCCAAAAAACCTTCAATCCAGAAATACAATTTCAAACCAAATTTACACTTCACAACCTCCACCATCAACACAAAGTTACAGATTATTACACAAATTCCAAAAACATAAAAACCTGGTGTAATCTTAGAATTAAAATCTAATTTAGAAACAGCCTCAATTTTCGGATGTGTCCAGTTCACATAGTGACTCAGCAGCTTTTCAGGTTTCCACAATTTGTACAAAAACTCCCAATGTTTCACAATCCCTGACTCCATCATCACTTTGAGACGCTTCTCTGCATAACTGCTCCTCACCGGACGCATCATCCATCCCTTAACTGCAGGAAAAAATGCATCCCCATCTCCACTCACAAAAGTGATCTTTTCCCCATTGTCATTAAAAAACTCGTCATTCTCTTTTTAATCCACCAACGCCACCTTCCCACAGGTCGACAAAACCTTTACAATTCCATAACTATCCGTCCCGTCATAATCGACCGGTTAGATCGGAATTTCTTCTAAAACTCTCTTCTCAAATGGCGGCAATCCATTTGAAAAACCTTCCCACGAAAACGTCCCATTCTTGAGGTATTTACCACCCTCTCCGACCCCTAAATGAGGGAGGATCATTTTCCTCAATTTTATCGCCGTCTTCTTATATCCCGCTAAACGTTTATATTTTCCATCCTGTCCCGCCAATCTGGCAGATTCGCTAAGTAAAATGTCATATACCGAAGGAAGTCTGACCTAGGATGGTAATGGTCTACCGCGAAAAGCTTAAACGGCATCAGAATACGAATGCCCTCCTCATCGAGAACTGACCTCCAGGGAGACTTGTAAATCGTAGGGACAATCATCTCCATCGTGAAGGTAGTCTTGTACCAATTCGTCAAAATCGTTCCTACCAAAAGCGTCCAGACTGCGATAATCATGTAAAGTCCCGCCAAACGATATTTCTTCCCCTTAATTTTAGCCTTGTAATTTGAATTTGACACCAAAACAGAGTTCTCTATCGTTATCCCCACCACCAGGTATATGCTATCAGAGATAAGCTTTCGGTGTACAACTGCAGTTAATACAAAGACTATTGTGGTAAAACATATCCCCAAACATGCCCAACTTTGAATCCCGGACATGTAATGGATTGCCGTGAGGTTTGTTGTCACATTGAATAATACGTCCTGTAAAATCCAATAGTCAAGGAAACCGTTAAACGAGGTTAGATTCGTAATATGACGATCCCGGGATTGATAAGGACTTCCGACCCTATCTTGACCAATCGAGTCACGAGTATTACCCATAGCTTGGGCAGAAAGGGTGTCACTCCCCCAAAAATATTTGTTCAGCCGTGACACGTTTTTGCCCAGTAGAACTAGCTCATCGAAACAATCCATTGGCAAACATTCCAAGTTATACCACTCTTCCGACAATCCCAATCCGACGGGTGCTATCTTCACGTAGTAAATGTTGTGGTAAGCCATCCTTAAAATTTTCTCACTTTCCCCCAATCCTATCTCACTTTCCCCCACTTTTGTCGCATCTACTATTAGGAATTCTCTCATACCAAAATATGCCGGAGAAGAGTCATCTCTAACAAGGTATTGTTTCATCAGTGGTGCCCTTGCCGTGAAAAGAACGAAAAATTGTGGCGAATAATTTGGATAAACGAAACAACGTAGATCCAAAAAATAGTGAATATCCATTCCCAGCATGCCCCACTCTTCGGGGAGAATGAGAAACGTTGCCCAACAATGTTGCGCCTTATTTCTCCGTCTGTGGAGAGCAATCTTGTCGTAGATCATACTACCTGTGTAGTAATCCATGAGGACAGTTGATCCGAAGGAGGGCTCATTACCACCCCAGACCAACTCATTTCCAGAGAAAATTATCGTAGCACAGTTTTCAAAGGTATGCAGATACGCGGGAAAGTTGACACTGATTAAATCAGCTATAGCTTGGTCACTGGCTACTGCTTTTCTAAAAACTGTCCCGTAATTTCCAAGTATTGTGGGAAAAACTTGTTGCAAAATGGGGAAAAGGACAAAAATACAAATATTCAGTGACATTTCTTGCGGATACTGCGTCTTGGAAGCTAAATCAGTAATTTTCCGAGCGTTAACACACTATTAAGACAATGACAACTGTCTCACCTTTCATCACAGCTAGAGCTCTAAGGAGGATGTGAACCTAAACTGTTTCATAATTGGCAAATATGCCATTTAATTAGATTATAAAGTGATATTCCATATTTTTCTTCCATAGTTGAGACATTAATAACGTTAAGCAAGTTCACCGTCAACTCAAGTAAAATGTGTTGGATGACAATTTTGACCGTAGTGTTCCTGGTGGCGTTTACTCAAGTAGTAATAACCGGTCATTAATGCCGGTCAACCAAAATCGCTTCGGAATTGTCTCTAGAAAGTGGTCAAAAGTTACTAAAACGCAAATGAGATATTCAGAGAAATAAAAATAGCAATCTAAAAAATTATCTACTTTTTAGCCCTAGTCAGAGCTATTCAAATCATCATGTCTATCTGTCTCACGATAAGTCAAGAAGGCGTTGACAGATTTGGATGAAATTTGGCAGAAACAAAAATGTATCGGGGCAAAGCAACGGTCGAGTTCAAAGATGGGTACTATCAAAAATAATTTGAACCTGTGGGGGTCATATTAGTGGCTTGAATTTCTAAAACCAAAAGGGCCAGTCTTTGGCGTTTTGTACGGAATAATCGTAAAAAGCTGAAATTACTATCATTGATACCTCCATTGCAATGGGGGTAAAAATTAGCAAATTGAAGCTACGACAATTAATTTTTTAAATGCTGGTACCCTATTAGGTGACTACCACCGATTTAAACAAATTATCTCAGAAGGCCGAAATTTGTCCTACAATTGCTAAATCAGGTAAAAATTCGGAAACTGAACTTCAAATTGAAAAATTTTCAGATGATATAGGAGCGGGTCGGGTTACCCATGCCGATTTTCAAATATTGTCCTAGAAGGCTGAAACTTCTGGATTGTAGAAACGACAAATAGTCTGTACATACAAGGTTCGCATTTCGAACTTTTATAGCAATAATCCCTGTACACCAGTCCACCTGTCCTTGTCGTCAAGGTGTACGTAAGTGCAAAATTTCAAAATCAAAAGGCCAAATAATTTAAAGAACCTATGCAGACTAATCTAGATCAAGATCTTACAATATTCGTACAACTTGCCATAACTGTGCCGTACTTTGCTTAGGGCAGCTTTTAGGCTTTCATTGCTTCTTGCTATCCTCTACTGTTAACGGCCATTGGCCAAAACTACTTTTGACCGGCTAAACCGGAACACTGTTACAGTTTCAGTGTAACCAAACAAAAATTGTACTGCAAAAACTTTGCCTGGCGTGTATCATGCTCTAATAAATATGTTCTGTACTGGCTCGTTAAATCTTTATGGTAACCCTTTAAATGTTTTACTTTTCAAGGAAAATTACGGAAGAAATTATACCCAATTTACAATAAAACTACCCATGTACTTAAGCAAATGATTTGAATTCTGCCGGATGCCAGAGTTCAATTTGAAAAATAAATTATGCTCTTCCAATTATTTTTTGCCCTTATAACGGTCATTGCGTATTCATGCGTTCATTGTGAGCCAGGCTAAATACTATTAAATCCTACAAAATTATAGAAAATTTAATTTAAATATTTTAGCGATGCTATATATTTTATCATTATTATGGTTTCAATAATGATCGGTAGTTAGATAGTTCGAAGAAGTCTTAATTTTCTGCGACTATTATTATCTTTTTTGCCCACACTCTTAAAAAAATTGATACCAGATCGTTACCAGGCGGAATGCATATATGACTCTACCGCGTTGGTAATGATTTCAGCACATTGTGGTAAAGATTCACAAAAATTCCACAAAGTGATGATTCAGCTCCATGCGGTTAAAATTTAACTGCAACCAGGCAATCACGTTCAACATCGCACAGTAATCAGTTTTTACCCAATAGTTATGTTACATTCCTGAGTTATGTTGAAGGTGAGTACCACTTGGTGTTATTCATTACTAAATGGTACATATAATATTACCCAATTTTGTCAACTTTGTCTTCATCTGGAATCGATTCGTTACTCTCGAGGTAATAATTTATAACCCCCTGCACTTAACATTTGACACTATTTAGTGAGGATTTATTTATTTATTTACTGATGACAAAATTAATTATTTTACAACGATTAAAGTGTACTAACTTAAATTTACCAATGACATGTTCGAATTAATAATACATTATGCAATATAATTAAAAACTCGAAATTTTGTAATATACATTCAACTCGTGTAAATTATAAATGATGTCTAAGAACTAAATATAACGATTCATTGCTACAATTTCTTTGAATTTCAAAACAGTCATGAACCACTAAATCTGTAATTGAAATAACTTTGAATATATCAATTTTATGTTTTACTTTAAACGCAAAATAATGGCGATCAAAATACTCCACATCTAGTTCCTTAAGAAGCAAATAACAAGTTTTATCGTTAGGCAAAAGAAACTCATTAATAATTCCAAATTTTGGAAATACGTTACCCATTTCATAACAAACTACAAACCCCGTCTTATAATTATACCCTCGATACCAAATCTGGTTGGTTGTATAGATTTGTGTTTCTCCGTCACAATTTTGATAACAGTCAAATAATCTTAAACTCTCAATTAAATCGAATGAATCGACAAAATTACTAAGATTGACAATAAATATATGATCAGTTTTAAGACTATCGCTTGATTCGGAGGACTGCATCATAAATGCGCTGTATTGTTGATGCCTAAATGCTAGAGAGTAACAAATATTTCTGAAGTTTTTAATATGTGCAGCTAATTGTGCAAAATAATTGTGCTTTGCTTCATATCTCATTGTCTCAAAGAGATATTAATGGCCCAGTTTGTCTAATTACATGAGAGTAGTGGCACATGAAATGATGTTTCGGAATTAGTCGTTCATGTGGAAACAAAAAACGAAACAATTTGTGGTGTGTCATTACTTTCTGGTCGAGAATTTGTAAACTAGAAGATGAAAATTTCCTACAAAACGTTAGACTCATTATTTCTAAAAGTTGAATAATAAGCTCCCAATATTTACTTCCTTCCTCACTAACGATTAGATCAGCCAGAATTACTGGTAAATGCCTTATTAAGCACCACGCCTGTGCCGCCTTTTGACCAATTTTGTGTCCGGTGCTATCTAAGCGAATTGGATTTGGTCGATTTTTGGATTCTAAATATCCATAGTTATGGGCCATAAGTCGCTGATTTACAATTTCTAAGCTAAAGCAGCCTAAAGATATGAGTTTTTGCAACACAATCTTGATCTCAAATGGCACAACCCCTTCTAATAAATCGTGCATAATATCCACTGATGGGGAATTTAAAAAATCGAAATATTGCAGCTCATTCAATGCACATTCGGATTGAACCCCAAATTTGTTTTGTCTCAAATGTTGTTCGTAATCAGGTCTACTCCGAATGTGCATCAAATTGTGATCAAACACCTCTTGTGCCTCCGTCTTCGACGTGCAACATATTCTACAATAATAATGCGAGTTAAAAGATTCTGAAAAACCTAATAAAGAGTTCATCCCCAAATTATCACAAGATAAACTAGAAATCGTTCCGTAAATTGTTTCAGACCCATTCACTTTTATCCCACTGCTTTCTAGTAACTTGATATCCGGAATTAAATATTTACGAATAGCGTTCATTCCATATTTTTTAGCATCTTCAGTATAAAAAAGAGCCAACAAATGAATTTGACTTAATTTGGAATTTATATAGTCCGGGAAGTTTCTTATTGTGAAATAAATTCCCCCAATTTTATGTACACCACGCTTCGACCCCAATGGATTTACTGTTTCGAAGTCATCGTAGAATAATTGAATTTGAATCGAATTAGGAAATTTGGAGAAGAGAATATTATTTTTGAAGGACTTAGAATCGCTAAAATTTTTGTAAACATTTACCTCATGCGAATTGGAATTATAATTTATAAAAAACTTTGAATATTTTGGGGAATTTACAATGGATTCTAAAGTTTTGAGCAATGGGACATACATGAATGTATCGGGAACAATTACTTGTTGTCGTTTGTTATTTTTCACTCTCAATTCAGTTCTACTACCTAATGACAGTTCTCTGGGTAAGATTGGTCTGGCCGTTTTCTCAAACATTTTTTGTCTTTGATATGAAGATTTAATTGTGGCAAAAGCTTGCATTAAACCTTTAGTTTGACAACTGAAGAATTCAAAATCATCCTTACAAAACTTCTTCCCTAATTTTAGGACTAAACTAATTACTTGTGTAAAACTAAATTGTAATTCCTGAACTACAAAATCTACTGTTGTGTTTGTTACACCCTTTGCTAAAAGTGAGGAACAAAAGCTACTTAAAATATCCGACATAATTTGAATGCCTAGTTCAACTGAGATATCTTCTACTACTTCGTCTTCATCCAACTTATTATTATTATTCGTCGGAAGAGATTCCAATGCTTCGTGACTAACTACCGCATTAATTACTTCACTAACATTAATTGCGGTCGAGACATCGTGTGATTTTAAATGCCTAAGATAACCACTCCAAGAACTAAGTTGAACGGAACAATTTATGAAGGGGCAAAAGCTTTTCCTAAAATTTGCACTACCTATATTATGAATGTATTTTGTATGAACAATAATATCTTCTACCCGAGTAAACGTATTTCTGCACTCAGAACAATAATACATTTTTACCGAAATTTATATTATTAAAATTACTGGTCAATTGCTTTCCGAAAGGCTTGAAAGTTGTTGGAGGACTTGTTTTGCTTTGCGCGGAAGAGTTGTGTTTTGAATGTCTAATTGGAAGACGTGAATTTGCATAAACTTCCATAATCCATCCAAATTTTGGTCGTATTTTGTCCCGATCACATAATGAGCCTTAAAAAGAGAGTCGATGGCCTCTGTAGAATTACTGGCATTCAGCGGAAGGGCCAACTTGTCACAAATGATGAAAAATGTCGACGGATTTGTTTTATCGTCGCCCAAGTACACCAAAGTGGGTTGACTGATATCCGAATCCCAAGTATCTAAAATTGACTGCAATGGCGTTCCACTCTAAAAGAGTAAGAATATTTACAGGTTATGTTCCTATAAAACAAAAACACTCAAAGCAAATATGTTGTAAATGTGTACTTTAAAATATTTTACAAGTCTAGATTCCGCATCTTCAATTTTGCACCGCGCACCTTTCCCTCGCCCATGCGCTGTCGGGGGGATTAAATAAAGCAGGGCCAACAATGCGCCAGTTGACCGATCCCAATTTCCTGCAAATAAATTGATTTTCCAGCAGATTATACGAAATAAGCAAAATTAACGAAATTATAACCATATTATATTCATACCAGCATTATCGTTTATGAATTTATGAAGAGCCGTCGATTTGCTGATTCTTTTACAGTTTGTTAATATTTGCTCCCTCAATGTTTCCCACGTGTCCAGATATTTGGCCGCATTAGCTGGAAACATCAGCTGGAACTCGAAGTTAATCTATCATAATTTGTGTCAATAAATTAAGCTAAAAAAAATCTAAATACAGCTAATAACTTTGTAGTAATTACCAGAAATCCGCATTCCAAGAATTTTCGATACACCCGGAGGACTGAGTTTTCATTAGTGCCTCGCAAATAATTTCTGTGCTCCAAGGTTTGTATCATGAGACGCCTAACTTCGTCCTCCGGAAGTGAGGAATTTAATTCCGCGATGGCGATATCGTCAGCAGCAATTTGAACATGTCCGTCTTGCTTATTGGAAATGGGTGCTCCATCTCCACTCGCTACGGGTCGCTTCAAAGATTTTAGAGGGTTTTTTTCTTTAACGTTTCGGTGAATCCATCGTAAACGAGTCTGAATTAAGCCGGAACGGTTCACAGTATCATACAAAATATCCTGCAATAAGGGAATAATAATATATACATATATTTAAATTCAAATTTCTAGGGAAGCTATAATTTTGCACATACAATTCCATCAATTGAATCCGGGTATTTCCAACACGGAATAATTTCGATTATTGCCTTGGCAAATCGCAGCTGATCAGAGGTGGATGGTAAATCCCTATATATTGTAAAGTTAATTTGATTAATTTTATAGACAGATATTATCTGCTAATAACAACAAGGAAAACTTACCCCCTTAAATCAATTAACACCGAGACAAAATCATTTATGAGTTTCGTTGCGGCCGCCGAGTCTACCAATCTCTCTGCGTTACAATTTGACACTAATTCCTTCAAGTCTGGTTTTCTCTCAATATAACTTTCTAAAGCCTGAGAATTTGCAACATCATTAAAATTTACTTGATTCCGCATTTTATTTAATTCCATTAGGATACATATAAATACATCTAGTAAGTATGTACCTGTTTAAAATAGTCTTCCCCTTGGGGCGACGCTGGAGTTGCTGGCGATTGAGGCGAAATGGGCGCAGGGCTATTAACTACACAAAAACGCTACATATTTCTTTTGCTTTTCATTGTTATTTATTATATTATCCAGATTATAAAACTCACTGTAATAAATTTGTTGACATTGAGGGGTGTACGATCCATCACTAGCTGCGTCTTCCCCCACGATTTTGAATGTTATTGCTGGGATTATGCCTTGATCCAACAGAATAGGGAATACTTCCTCATCAACTTCAGCGCCATGGTCGTCTTCCAAAATGATGTCGTTGTCAGTCTCGACTTGAAATTTGGTCTTCACTAATAATTACACACATTTTAGATATTTTTGAGTTATTTAATGCACAAATTTAAAACACGCTCTCAATTTAATGGGAATGATACTTACCACTACGCAAGAACTGTTCATAATCCCCAGAAGAAATAATTAATTTCTTTCCCCTGGCTAAATTACAAACTCTGACCAATTTGGTCATTTTTACTTCGCTGACTTTAACGGCCAAGGTAACTACAAAGTAGATGACGAGGAATGATGATGGCTATGGCGTGAATATTCCGTCCATGTGGTAACAGTTTTGGTTCTACCAGTAATATTACAATACCAAATTATGAAAATTGTTTACACCGTTTGGTGTATATTTGTTACTCTTTAGTAAAATTACATCGGCATTGACTGTCAGCACAATATGGCATTGATTCAATTCCTCGCGGAGTGGAGTCATCGCCACTCGGGGAAAACTAATATTACCATTTACCGATATTGTCCATTACCCAAAATTTATAAAAGCTGGTAATGATTTTATTACCGTGGTGGAATTAATGGTTATTACCAAACCCTCGGTAATAATATTTTTTATTAAATTATTACCAGTTTGCTAAGAGTGCATTCTTATTTTTATGCTTAATTGCTTCCTTACTTTTTGCTTAATTTTTAAGGGTCACGGTTTTCAAACCAGTTTTGTAAAGTGATATCCACTAACACGCGAATAATGAAATGAAATAATGTGCGTCGTTGCGTCACAACGTACGCCTCTAGCGTCGTTGCTCACCAAAGTTATTCAATCTTTTAAAAAAACATACTTCACCAAATAGTAACTACCACATCCATTGACAAACTAATTTTGAGGTTGTAATTCCAGTATAGTAATTGTTGAGTGACAGATTTTTGAGTGAAAGGGATATATATAGCCTGTAAATGTCTGTATTTGGCAATAATACTACAAATTAAAAAAAAGTCAAAAATTGTATGTCTTCATTGCATCCTTACAAATATCCTTCAGTTGTACATGTTGATAACGAATCTCCTAGTTAAATTCATTCCCTGGCCTTATGAACCAGGTGAGTTGCCAACTTGAACCTGCGTCATTCCATCGTCATGAAATGGAATTATCACTAATCCCGCCAGATAATTCCTGACAGTAAAGTTGATTGATGCGCCATACTATAATCATTCAAGTATAACTGAATTCGATCAAAAATATATCTCAACTTGTTGGACTACTTGGCATATGTAAAACCACGTCAAAATTTATGACATGACACAACATAAGAATCTATTCAAAATTTAAACACCAATTTCCTACCTACTTACAAATCTTATGTGAAATTACAAAAAATATTTTTGTTTTCAACCTTGCACATATTCATCAGAACTATATACATAACGTATGCAAAATTTCATATACACTTCCAAGGGCTGGTCATCCTGAAAATAAAATTTGAACTAACTTCATCTGTCCATCAATTACAAGAAACTATTTAATTTTTCAGTTTACCTGAAACAAAAATATCATCATTGGTAATGAAGAAATTAAAATTGGTCCCATCAAGATCGGAGTATAACATGAAAAAATTTACATTGTTAGCTAATAAAATAACAATTTGACACTATACCAAAAACTCTTAGCAGAAATTGGGCATGCCGTGGGCGATGTTTTTCTTTACGATGAGCTACAGAATTTTAAATAAATACATTACGATCAAGGGTTAAATTATCCATTTCAAGATATCTCCTTCATTCCGGCGGATGCGAACGTTTAATTCTAACACTAATTACACTTATACTCTATGCTAATTAGTAATCCATAATTACCACAGAGTATTTAATAATTGTTAGGACGGGCTAAATGTATAATCTTATAAGTTAATTTTTATTAATTTTGACAGTTCAACATTTCTCCATAATTACTTTAAGTCATTATTTTTTCCGGAGAAGTCTTAATTTCCCCCAAACACATTTTCACCTAAACATTCCTTTAAAATATTACCATAGAAAAAGCAGTCAGCATTGTCATTTGGAACGAAACGAATAATTACGTCGTGTTTTTTGTGACCTTTCTTATATTGTAATTAAGATATTAACAAGATTTCGATTTAATTACCTAACCCTCAATTAATTGTGTATTGGACTGGATTCGCACTATAAAGTTTTCAAAATAATTGTTAAAATCCGAGGTCCCTCATGCCAGCAAAATTATTTACAAGTTCGTACTGGAATGAACACTGCGTATACTTATCAAATTTTAGATAACTACTTATTTCACTTATATAACTCTGATTAGTTGGGATTTTCCGAATCATAACCACTCCACCTGACCTTTGTCTGCCTCCTTTATCACCACCGGATGCCCAAACCAATCAATGAAGCCATGTCAAAAAGATTATTTTTATCCGACACTTTGATTCTGCTAAATTTGGTCCGTCTGCAAAAATTGCATACAAAAAGCGAAGGAATGAACCCACCATTTCCCATACCTAAACGGCACAAACATCATCTATTTTCTCTCGTACCGTTAAAAATGAATCCCTCACTTTACTTCGCTTTCTTCCTCGTCGTCCTCCCACACTTTTGTCTTACTCAAAATGACAGCCCCGCCATATATTTCAACCAAACTCTGACCCCTGGTGTATTCTCCGACTCAAAATCGAATCCCAACCAAGCCTGCGATCCTGGCGACTACCTCTGTGCCGATTTGTCTGGTTGCTGTGTCCGTGGATCGATCTGTTGTGGGAACTGGTGCTGCATAAATGGCGCCAGCTGTTATGGCGGTACCTGCCGTGTCGTGGAATCCTGCCCTCCAGGATACTTTGACTGCCACAACGACTACTGCTGCCAGACTGGGTCGAAATGCTGTGGGTCGAAATGCTGCATCAATGGCGCCGTATGCACGGGTGGGACCTGCATCAGGAACTCCCCTGGCTCCGCGTCACTCAATTCTGCCATGACGGGTTTGATTCTTGCGATCCTGGTCGCCATATCGGTCCTGAATTCGTGAAGGTGAGAATCCACTAACGTAACTTTCGCTTGGATTCAGACTCATTATTATTTTTTAGTTTGGCAAATACCAGATGAAACGCAAGCAGCATAACATTTTTTATTTGGAATATTTTTATTCTCCGCAACATTTGTATAATAAAAAAAGCTGTCATGATAAAAAATTGCTGTACAGGGTGTTCGAATTTTTATTTTCATTGTCAAAATTTCAATGCTTGTGAAATTTATTATACTTCGATAGCAAAATATGTCCCGTAATTAAAATGTGTTCAGTCCTCTTGAACTTCAAACAGACAAGATATTCGTAATTATTTAGGTTTCTATCACATCCAATAAAATCTACATTCGCAAAAATTCCGTAGAAGAACACATAAGATCATTACAAGTCCCCCTAACGTCCAGGACAATATGTACTGCCCCCACTCATTTCCCAATCATGCTTTAGGAGACGCCAACTGGGCGACATCAAATTGCGTCACTCCATTGTAATAGAGGCGATCCGCCAGATTAATTAAATCCAGGTGCACGTCCGCCACATCTCGGTATTCCACACCACTTAAACAGATAAGATAAATTGTTTCAGTAAAATGAATAATCTGCCAACCTCTAATTTTAGGTATGTCTGCATTTGAACTTCTATCTGTACTCCGAAAAGCATAAATAATATCTAATCAATCACTTTATAGATTTCCCTACGAACTATTCCGAACCTGCAGCACATACATCTAATTTTTTTACATCTTTTTAATTTCTCATTTCTCCCTGATTTACGTTTACGATATAGAAATATAGTTTTTAACCTCTGTAGGTAAATAAACAACAAGAGATATAGAACTTAACTAGATTTCTAACAATCTGTACATTTATTTATTACGAAATATTCCGTTGCAATATTTATATGGGGTCATCCCTCAAGATTATGAAAGTTCCAAATTCTACTCAATCCAGTTTGGTTCCTAAGTAGATATTCTGCAAAATATATAGAAACACCATTTGAGAATCTGTATTTTCAAAATTTTTCGAAATTGAATTTTCAAATTGTAAAGGAAGTAATTTTAAGCATACATGTTTTTAGTTTTTTGAATTCGCGCCAAAATTCAAAAAGTTACAGCGATTTGAAAATTCGAGATTTTGGCTGGAAAAATATTTGAAAATCCTGCCACGCGCTTGAAAACGAGTATTATCGAAAGAGCAAAAATACTGCTCCGCTTATTTTTGAATATGATCAATTAAAATTAGTCTCATCAAGATTGGAGATACGATTGCGATTTTGCATTGTTAGTACGAAATATTACGAATTTCAACACCAATTTCCGAACTACGTACAAATATTAAAAATGTGAAATTACGAAAAACAGGCTCTGGGAAAACTTGTTTTCTCATTATTCTCCTTTTATTTAAAATTTGCACATATGTACATAATACAATCAAAATTTTGTTATTCATCGCCGTTTCCAAGGGTACCGGTCATCCTGAAAATAATATGTAACTTATTTATCCGTCCATCAATTATAGAAGGCCTTAATTTTTTTGTTACCCGTAGCATCGTATCCCACCACTCCTTATCCGACTTCCCGGTCAAATCTTTCAAAAAATTCGCGGTATACGTTCCAGTCTGACAGGCTTTATTCATATCGTAAATCAGCGCCCTCTCTGACACTGAATCCAGATAATCCACCAACCATCCCGTCCCCTGCGGTTCTCTGTTGATGTCTGAAATTTAAAAAAAAATTACCTTTAATTCCAACTACCAAACCTTTAACTTTCTAAAATTCCCACTTTCTTCCAACTTCGGCTTATCCGTCGACGTCCATGGTTCGTAGTGCCATCTCCGCGTCCACTCCGCCATCCCTTCGACGAGCCAGCCCGGACAGTCTCTCGCTTGGTGGAGGATGTGCGTCATTTCGTGAATGATGAACCCCGTGTCTCTCAACCCCGTATTTCTCAACCATTGAGCATTCACCCCGATCTCACCCCCTCCCGCCCATGCCACCCCTTCGTCCTTGGGACTGAACCAGACCCGAATCTTCCTCACCGGTTTGTAGGCCGAGGTGTACATTATATTTTGCACGAATGGGAACCAAAGTTGCATTATCCGTTTCAATTTTTCCCCAAATTCTCGCAAATCTTGGGCTTGAGAAGTGTCCATGTCAATTTCAACTTTTTCTGATAATTAATTTCAAAAAATTAGAAAAGGACCCAAGCTTCGAAAAGGTGACCTCACCTGACAGCTGACCACCAAGCCGGCAATCGCTCACAGAGGTCAACTTGTCATTAAAACCGCCCAAATTAGCAGCCCCGGCGGTTTGAAGGTGATAATAGTCCCCCTTGCACTCTACATCTTCCCAGAGGCGGATACAGTCGCTGGTCCTGACGGAGGACGCCTTGTCGTTGAAGTCAAGGTCCAAGACGTTCCTACACCTCCCCCCGTCTAGCTTGAAGGTCACCATGCGGCCTAAGATAATTCAAATTTTGCACATAAGCCGGGTAAATTTCTCAAAAAGTGAGTATGCCATACCTTCAAAATTCGAATGTTCCCAAAGATTAACTTCTGCAGGGAGATATAAAAATCTTAATTAATTAGCCAAAGACCCCTCATAACTTTTTTATTTCATTAATTTTGCATACCTTGCGACTTCACAGTGCTCGCAAATACTGCGAACAACACGTAAATCGAAACCACCATCTCGAATTTCGTGATTGTAAACGAACCCATCCAAATATTTCCAGAATGCAGGCCAAGATTTTGGCTACATGTGCAAAATTAAAAGACTAATAGCCTCGCATTTATATTAAAACTTTAAAACACCTCACCGCAAATTATCTTTTCTCAGAATATATAAAACTAATCAAAATTACCAGGTTTAGAATAAATAATTGCCGTGTTTTATGGATTTTTTCAAAGAAATTGCGTCACGTAAATTTAAGCCGTGTTTGTTCAGCTGCATGAGACGTTATGGGTTAACTATTTGCACAAATAAATTAATAAATTATTTAATAATTATTAATATAATGTACTCAATTAATTAATGGATGACAATAAAACGTAATTCACAGTAAACAAAATTACTAATTAATTAAAAGTATTTCTCATCAATTTAAAACCATTCCTCCAAACAATGCTTAATTACATGTGTTCAGAATTTATCCTGCCTTCAATTCCATATCGCTTAATTTTAAAATAGGTCAAGTGCAAAATATGCTTAATTTTAAAACAAGCAGCCATTTTACATTGTATTTGAGTGCCCTTGACTTGTTTTAAAATTAAGCCGACGATATATCACGAACAAAGTTTACGGGGTATTGAATCCATGAAAGTAGTCCATGAAATCCATGAAATCCATGAAATCCTAATTGACAAATCAATTAGCCTATCAACATATTCATGACTAGGTCATTCTAGGTGCCCTTCTATTTCTATTCCAAAGTTTGTCCAATTCCCATATGACTACAGATCTGCACTCTTATTTCCGTGTAAAAAATTTTATTTCGGAAAGTGTGCTATTTATGAGGCACTCAAGATCTTAAGTTGTCCCTTCATTCTATGAACTAAATGCATTTTATGAAAAATAAATTGTTTTGGAAACCATTAAAAATGTGAAATTTCTAATTATAAGAAAATTAATTTTATTATTAATTGAATTTCATTTTTCTAAAAGATTTCAAAACTACAAAAATCTACAACTTTTCCAATAATTTAAATCCTCCGACCATTATCACTAGCGGAAATAAAGTCTTCTGGATTTCAAACAGTATCGACTCAAGAGAACTTCCCGCCCCAAATCAGGCCATGTCTTCACCAAGCGAAGCTGAAACCTTCTCCCGTCGTATGGTTATCACTCACGAAAACAAGGAATAACCGCTCCCATGCATACCGTCCTTGAGAGTGTCTTATATCATTGCAAATCCTGATAATTAGCAAATTTTTGAGTAAGTACTGTGTAAAATACGCATGCACAACATACCTGTAACTGTATCTTAAATGTCCATATCTGATAATCGAATCTGGTAAAATCATGTATACCGCTAAACTGTCCCCACAACCGTAGCTTTTCTCCATTTTCCCCGCATAGTGGAATCCAGTGGTATTAAGAGTTTGCAGAGGATTTATCACAAACGTTGCTACCTCATTGTTCTTGTAGTGCTCGTCACCCCCAGGGTAATCGATATTCCCACTTCTTGACTTGTAGTGAAAATGGGAGAAAGTTCTGTTCGAATATTTCAACTCGTTTCCAAAGCCGCCAAATTCCAAAAGAAAATTATTCTCTCCATTACTCTTGGTTGCATTGAATTCCAACGTCACAAATAGGATTGGCCCGTCGAAAACGTATCTCTGATCAAGTCTTGGATCTCTGGAAGGCACAGGAAAACTATTACCGCCAGATATTTATTTTATATAACTCTGGAATTCTTTTCACCCCGTGGTGGTGGTACGAGCCGTAATGGATTGCAACCAACTCGGTAGCAATCTATCACCAGGTGGAGCCACCAACGTCATCAAAACGTGACAACGTATATTTCCAAAGGCGGTACTGCTAAATTTCAAATTAATACCAGGTATTTACATCAGTTGCCTTGCACCCTTGACATCGGCGTTTGTCCCATTTCTCTCGTTAATTCGTACCAGGGTCATCACAGGGGTCACAGTTACCTTCGCCGTGACTGGCAAGTCCCTGCTGACTAATTCGATCCATACGAATTCAAAAGTGTTTGCCCTAATGGTCCAAGTATACGATGTCGCATAGTCGTAGGAATAATTCGAAATAAAATATATTCTCCCTGACTCAGCAATAATTACATCCCCATTTGTCGAATTAATGGAAAATCTTCCTAAATTCTGCTCCGGTTTGGCGCTCATCATTTCAATTTCATTCTCCCACTGACAAGGAGCAGTTGGCCACAAATACGTATGAAATAGCAGTGCAGAGAACATCGTCGTCAATGTGAGTAGGGTGAACAGCAAGCACAGTGTAAAAGGATAAATTTTATTCGCTCCTAGATTTGAAAAAGTGGAAAAATTTTATAAAATTGTACTAATGCAAGAAGAAGTTCGAAAACTCTTATCTTAACCTGCAACTTTCGAGCATTTTGTCACCCCCGCTGCCGTCATGTTCTTGTCAAAGTCTAAAATTGACTTCACATCCAACTTCACTTGCTTAACTACCGGCCGTAAATATTTGTCTTGATGACACATATTTTTGATAAGTGTTAAAACTTTGTCACAAGGAAATCCAACCGGGTCAATCTGACATGAAAAGGGATACCCTGTCGTGCTTCCCGGGACATCCTTCGGAAACAAATTTGAAAACGTTTTCCCTAATGCGTACACATCCGCCATTTTTGAATTCTCATTCTCCGGACTTCTGTACTCGAGACAGCCCACCATCTCACTTTGTAGGTCGTCCTGCCCATACTTTCTGGCCAGACCGAGATCCCCAATCTTCCACTCGACCAACCCATTGACATCTCTCCTCCCCAGGATGTTATCAGGTTTCAGGTCTCGATGTATGATCGACCTATCGTGCAGATAACTCAGACCACTTAGCGCGTTTAGCATAATCCCTGGGATGAACCCTTGGCGGGATTGCATATTTGAATTTTCCGCCAACCACTTCTTTAGCGAGAAATCACACAATTCCATCACAGTATAAAGAAACTCGCTGTCTGCACGGGTCGAACTAAATTGCGGAGATTCTGGCCGAGAACTCTCCCAACCTAAGCCATTCAACCAAAAAGAATAATACCGGACGACATTTGTGTGGTTAATCTCCTGCAAAAGGATCACTTCTCGCAACATCTTGACTGGGTCCCACTCGAACTGTTGTAGCGTCTTGTAGACAAAGATTTGCTTTACGGCGTAGTGAAACTCAATATTTCCGAGAAGGGTTTGCCTTGCTTTGTACACTCTGCCGAAACTGCCAGTGCCGATTAGATGGAGGCATTCCAAGTCCAGGGTGGCATTCCTTTTCCAAGGGCTATTAATTAATGTCGACATTTTGCCTCGTACTCGCAGAATAGTTACAATATCACTGTAGAGTTACGCATTTATTAATCATGACGTGAAGTCTGCCCAGCATTAAACTCGACTTATAAATTATGCATTATATACTTAATTTGCAATAAAGTCTTACATTTCCTCAACAAAAACTGCAAAATGTCACTACAATTTCCTCATTTACAAATATTAAAGCGATTTAACGAAGGTCGCATACCCTACCAAGGAAAACAAATTAATCTTCAGAGTTTCAAGACAGGAAGGATTATGCTGAGTACGACAATTGTGACATTTTCTAGTGTGGTTAACTGACTCTACATACATGCTATAATTTTTAGAGTATTTATTTATTGGATATGTTGGGCATAAAAGATAGAAACGATGGCCATCTCATAACTACTTCGACTCAATAAACCGAATATGCGTCTGAACCTAAAATTCCAGAGGAAGTTCGCGGTTGAAACTGCTATCTGAATTTCCAAATAAATCATGGGAAATATTTTATTTATTTAATTACTGATTTTCCTTATACTCAATTTCATCCTTATTTACAAGACAAAATGCAAATAAAAAATTACATCAAATTGTTAGAGTATTTTATAAAATTTAGTTATCAAGCTACAAACTAACACGACAAAATCTAAACTATTTACAGAGCATGAACGATTCGTATTTGCTAGAGTTCATAAATTTAATTACATTATCTATATTGACGATGAATATCTTTAGTTGGTTCGATATGAGAGCCAGATAGTTTTACTACAAGTCGACACCTTCAGTTCCAAAATGTCATCACTCGTTCGACCATGGCACGGTCATCTTTGGACCACTCGTCTCGAATAACTTTCCAGAGCCCGAAAAAAAAATTTTTGTGCTGTTTAAATAATTTTTTGAGGTATCCGAACCCGAAAAAGTCCATTTTTGAAGCATCAGGAGACTTGACCATTATCTGGCTCTTCTCTATGATGGTTATTCCAAATTTTTGTTTGACCTCTTTGGCGTAGGCGACTACCTTCCGAGCGGTGTGAGAAGTTGCTGCGTCATCATGAGTGACAACCTTCTTAAGCTCACCAGGATGAAGATTTCGAAGATCAACTTCAATTAATGGTTCTAAAACGTTGCTAGTATAATAGTCAACATTGACCTTCCATATTTTTGGCACTCGGAAGAGTGGGGGGGTTCCACGGCCCGAAACAACTCCGACCACAATGAACAATTTATAAAAGTGGTCGTGCCGAACTACCCACTCTTTCAGCGTACATTTCTCACGGGGGACGTAGCATATTGGCCTATCCCCATTGGTATTTTGTAGCCCTAACATCCCTTCATCTAAAAACACTACCAACTCCCACTTGCGACCAGCCAAATATTTTTCATAAAATGATCTGCACGCAGCTTTGCGAATTTGCTTGTGGCGGAGGAGAAGCCGATGAAGACGATATTTCTTTCTCTTGAAGAGGTCCAATTGATTCAAAATTCGACGTACTGTATCCTGTGAGGCATGGACCCTTCTGGCCATATTACATTGAGAGTAGGGATTCTTTCTGGAGGCCACAATTTTGACCTATCTCATCATGGCTTTGGTGACCCCCAGTTTACGAAATTTAATAATTGGTGAAGTAAGTCCCTGTGCTTGGTTTTTTCGTAAAATTCCAACAGTATTATTAATATCGGACACCGGCCTCTGAGATATGACATGTCCGACAACTTTTAATCGATGCACTATGACCTTAGAGGTCAATCTTTCCCCCGGAAAGTGCTTTAACCATACCCACCACTTCGGGAGGGGTCTTCTTAGGCATTATTAGGTTTATACAAAAACAAAAAATATATTTGAAAGGATAAAGGTTTACTTATCATTGACAATTTTTTTTGAAAATTTCCCACCAAAAATACGCGAGATATAAATTCATAAACTCCGGCAAATACGAATCGTTCACCCTGTATAAGCTGTACTAGATAAGGAGAAATGTTGTTTACGGACATTATGGATGTATAAAATTGAAAACTTTATTGTTTTCTAACTGCTGTCAAGCTTATCTAACTACATATTTAATTGAGATTTTTTAGTTGCCATGGAAACTAATTTTAACAAAAAATTGTTGCTATAGGCAATTACCAAACAATCAGGAAAAACGAAAAAATTAGAAAAATTAATGATCCGGATTAGAGTATTTTCAATTTTATACACATTTACTGCCTCTGCCGTCATAGCAACACAATTTTATGAGAATTATTCAAAAAAACAATGGATTCTTAATAATTTCTGCCATGGGGATGGTGTAGCTATGACAAAGCCCAATTTCCCTATATTAATGGTCAAGTAAGTTGCATCAATTTACCCCCATGTTTCCCTTATCTAATAATAAATAATAATTGTACTAGATAATTTGTTTATTTAATTATTAATACTAAGGACACGAATCGAATTTCCGTGTGCCAGACCTCAATTTGAGAAATTCCACTTTACATGCAATCTCATGTAAATAGTTTTTTAAATATTTAAATCTTGTAGTGAAAATGATGTCCAGAAAACCTACTACAGCAGCGGCTATTTCACTAGATATCGCGAGTGTACATTCGTTTGCAATGAGGTCCACATGGGTAATGATTTTATTGAGGCCAATTGCAACGGTCCACTAGAGACTTTTAATACTGGGTGGTGGCAATGCTGCTTTCTTGCTTAAAAATTCGTTAAGGGAGAACAAATTATTTTGTTTGTTTGTTTGTATGTTTATTAATTCGTAAAGTTTGCTATATGCATGGCTTATTATATTTGATAAGAGAAGGGAAAAGAGAAATTACATTGCGTTTAAGAATTTGGTAGAATAAATTCACGTAGAAATATATATAGAAAAGTGAAGCATTCAGCAGATTTGTTAATAGATACGATTTTAAACAGTTATTGTCGAATACATAGTTTGTTAAAGTATCAGTAAGTACAGAGCATGGTCCAATCAGTTGGATAAAATTGGACGACGACATAATTTCATTGAAGTCAGGTTTAAGTTGATTTAAGTTAAAATCACAAATTAAGTAAGTCTCACTATCTTTTGTGCTTTCTTTACAGTGTTCAAGTTCTTTGAGAAAGAGATTTTTGGTTGTAGAAACACGGTAGATAAGGAAGATGGTGATCCTTGGTTAAAAGGGTTTTTGAATTGTAAATTTTAAGGAATCAACTGGAGAAGGGGGATTGTAATATTTGAATATCATAATCTTCCTTAACATAGGCTATCACGCCTCCTCCTCGTTCTTTGTGGGTTTTGATTCCAGGTCGATCTGCTCGGAGAACATGATAATTTGGGATCTGGATTTCGTCGTCTGATATTTCATCAGTTAGCCAAGATTCGGAAACACAGAAGACATCAAAATTGAGGCTTTGACTAAGTGACGTAATGTCGTCTTTCTTTGATTTGGAGAGAAGGTCGCGAATGTTAATGTGTCCGATTTTGATACCTCTTAGCAGGCTTAGTTGATTATGTGGGGGATGGATGGTAGGAGTAGTTATTGTTGTATTTAGGGAGCATGTCATGCAAACCCAATCAATTGAGTTGGATCTGTACTTTGGATGGAGTTTTCGAAGACAAGGCCGATGATATCTGCCATCACATTTTGAGCATTTAACTTTATTCTTAAGATCTTGTTTTATGCATATTATGCAAGAAGTTGTGGTCGTAGAGTCGCAGTCATGACATGTCCATGTGGAGTTGGTTATCTGGAGATGACAATCCCGATAAGAAGGCAGAGGTTCGACGCAGGTTCGATGATACGATAAGTTGCATTTCTTGCAAATAATTGAGAGTTGATTCTTTCGTCCAGGGCGCAGACATTTTGCACATGGTCCTGGATTTATTGCGTTGATTCCAGAGAGGAGGAGATAGATAAGTAACATATGTACGTCGACTTTTGTTGTAATAATTATTTTTGCTTAAGGTTGTCGATTTCGAATTAGGGACAATGCTTGTATGGGAGTGGTAGGAGGATAGTCTACTATGTATTAGAGTCGTCATATGAATTGGATTTTCAATTCTCACATTGTTATTATTATAACACTCGCTATATATATCCTCGCGATTATAGTAGTTATAAGGGATGGTGGGACTGTTTCCCTCTTGCTCAGCTGTACGGAAAAAATATTTTTCTAGCAAAACTGTCAATGTTGCTTGAAAACTAATAGTTTGCGAATTGTACTCATTCCAATTAGCTTGTCGAATAGATATGTTTCAGCTTCAAATTGGTATAAAAATTGATTTGTAAAATTGTATAGGTCAGTCCAAAAGATATTAAAAAGCCAGAGACAAAATTGGCCATGTTTGTTCCTCTCTCCCTACAGGACTACTAAAATTCTATAAATTTTACGTTTAAAGTGTTTTCCCTGAATAAAGTTTGCATTGGCTACAAAGAATTATTGGATTTGATATAGCAATTCGGTGTCATTTAAACCTAGTTTTCTCATTCTTGCATAGCTCAATTTGTGCATCACCGTCAATACAGGGTGGTTAGCGTACTACTTATAAGGGAGTATTTCAAAGAACCATAATAAAATATATTACTTTTGATATTTTTAATTTTTCTATAGACCTGTGCGGAATATTCTCAATTTTAGTATTTTACTTACATGGACAGCATGCATTAGTAAGGGAAATACTAATTTTGCCTGCCAGATTTCACAAGGCGTTTTGCAATTTTGCCAAAATATACCAATCCCTGCCACAACCGCTGGCCCAGTCGTTTTCCGAAAGATATGATAATCTTCCCATTCTCCACTAGGAATCCCATTACCGCCAGGCCCACCAGAGTACCACATATTACAAAGACTGGCCTAATAAGTTCTTCTGAGACGGGTAAAGCCTCATGAAAAGTCACTGGCTCCTTCAGGTCCCCAAAGGAGGTTTGCATCGCCTCAAAGTATTTCTGTTTACCGTACTCAGACTTGAATTTTTTAAAACTTCGCCAACTCTTTTCACCTGAAGCCAAACTTTCCACAAGCCAGTCTCACTTATGCGCCCGTAATCCCTGGCAAAATAAGGGGTTAGCAAGTTCCTATCCCCCAGTCGTAATTCTAAATTCCTAAATGGAGACTCTCCCCTGTTTAGGACAACGTGACGGTTTCGAATAAGTTTATACACTTTTGTGACAAAGTCAAAGTCAATCTCGTATAGAAATATGGCGATGCTGGGGTAAGTTTTGGTTGAATTTTCCGTTACAATTCTGTTCATGATTTTTCCTGCGGATTCGTCATTTATGCCGACGACCTTCTCTTGAAATCTGGTCAAAAAATTGGTAAATTCTGGACTTTGAATCCCACTCGAGAGTAGGGTTGGGATGATGTAATCCAGCAGAGAAGATTTAGTTGATCGAGATTCGAAGTGATAGAAAGGATCCCGCGCTACGGTAAGGATGTCCCAGTTAATCAGATCGCGTACCCCGCGGGGAGTATCGGGCGGGGTGAGGACCGCCAGACAAGAATATATCGAACCTTGATATAAATTCGCCATCAAGATGAGATACCCAAATAGCCAAAAAGCTAGAAGTATCAAGGTCACTTTGCATTGACGATATGCCGCACTATCACCGACCTGACCAAGAAGGATGGACGCCACTGTGATCAATTTTTCCACCATGACCAATATCCAGTTGTTACGACATCCTCCCATCAATTCCAGCAAGGTCAAAAATCCCGCTAAGCCAACTACGCTAAGCAAAAGGCAAAGCCATGTCTCCCAATCGAACGGGGTCACCTCGTTAGTAGGGGAGGGCGGGTTGGTGATAGTTAAAAAATTTACATACGTGAAGCTCGCTTTATAAATGTAGTAAAACGTTTCGACATAGTTAATCCTGTAACTTAGAACCCCGCCAAAGCTTCTATTTGGATGGAAATCGGCAATTGAGTCGGTCCCGTATTTTTTCAGCAGTGTCAAATTATACTTTTCCGCAATCCCCAACACGAGGCAAAAGTCCGCGTCGAGTGAGTTCGTACAGTGACTGTAGGGTGCATAACATGCCGAATTTTGTAAGGATTTTTCAAGTGTGGCGTACGATACTGAATACTTGTGCATATTCCTGTTTTGGGCGTCCCAACTTGTTCCAATTTCTGACGACGAATACGTCGACAGTTGTAGAAATCTGATCGGCTCACATGTCAAACAAGGGATGAGGAGGGGTGAGGTGAGACTGTCATCGAACACAACCAATTTCGCGGTACCTATCAATACGGCTGCGTGCTGGATGCATTCCACATTGGGAGAAGAAAGATCTAGCTTGCCGAAAACATGGTGTGGTCGAAATTCCTTGATGACGTGATGAAGCAATATTTCACACGTGAGATATCCCGTTTCTAAACGCCGGGTTCGAATTAGTGGTATGACAAGAGCTCTATGTCGTGCTGATTTTTTCGATTCCCGATGGGCAAATCCGTGCAGAGAATCGACTTCTATCGGCAGGTGGAAATCACTCAGCGTTTCGCACAGGACGATATGTCGGAGTGGGGTGTACGAGTTGGAAATCAGTACAGAATGAAAATACGCAGAGTCAGAATCTAATAATTTGGAACATTCCGAAATAAATATGAAAGTGATGTCGGCGTCGAGAAAAATGCCGTCCCAGATACTCGAACATTTTGAGGTCGGCAATGTTAAGATAATCGTTATCAAAGAGAAACCCGAGTGAGAAAACCACATTATTGAAATATTTGGGTAAAAAACAACTCCTGCGGGTTCATATCTGAATGTTAGAAGTTAGGAAACTCGAGAATTTTGCAATCTTAAAGTTATTCGGTCGTATCAGGACAGGATGTATCCGCCCACATGAAATAGAAGTATTGGGTGAAAAAATATTTCTTGGTGACATTTGTGAATAGTTTATGAATTCTTGCGTAAGTTGCAAATCCCAGTGTTGACTGAAAATAGTAATAAAAGCGTCAGAAGTAGTGACTATACATATATAAAGCATGAATACCAGTAAATATCAGTGTTGTAGTAATTAATTGCAAAAGTAATTAATTACGTAATTAATTACAAGAAAAAATCGAGAAAGTAATTGAAATTAATTACTTGTCAGTACGGCTTGTGTAATTAGTAATTAATTGATTGAAAATAACTGAGAATAAAAGTAATTAATTACCAATAGTAATTAATTACTTCCAAATAGCTTTGTTTTAATTTATTAGCTCGCCCTGCGAAGCATGGGAGCTATTGAACTTGTCTTGTCCGTCCGTCTGTCCGTCCGTCCGTCCGTCTGTATGTGTGTTCCAACAATATAAGCCTCAATTGGCGCAATTTTGCTCCTAATACTGCGTTGAGCGCCATTGGTGACTAACATTCGAAGACCTGTTTTAAATAACTTGGTGCACCCAAAAAGGATAAATCGACATAAAATGGGTCAACAGTGCGGAGAAATCGGCAAATATTTTTGTTATAATTTTGGCCTATTGGAACCAACTAACGAAAGTCAAGTGTCAAAATTCTTCATCAATTTTACCCGTTCCATCTGCACCGTTTGTGCAAAAAAGTTAAAATTTTGACAGAATTATGTATCAATTTAGTTCGTTTCTTTGGCACCTTTGGTACAAAAAAGATAATCGGGAGAAATAGAAACACAATTTTGCACCAATGATGCAAAACTAGACTGGACATTTAGATTTGCGAAGTTTAGATTTGCACTTAATTATTTTATTTGCACCATCAGTGCAGAATAATTGAGTAAAATAACTAAACAATCTTGAATCGCTTGCACCAATGGTGCACAAAAATAGAACTCGTTATAAGAGGTTACGGGCGAGCTATTTCTAACGCATGCTACGGTTTATTTTAATTTTCTCTGGGCACTTCTTGGGTCAAACCAGATTTCGAAATTTATAATTTTAGAAAGAATTAGCTCATTTAAAAAATAATGAAATTTTCTAAATGTTTGACCTTGCGACCTGAATGGTAGGTCATTGAGGTCAAAATTTTAAAAAGTTGGAAATTATATTGGTGATCATGACCCGTGAAAACATTCTATATTTTAAAAATAGGTTAAAAATTGAAATTTTGGCGAATATTTGAAATTTCAAAATTTTGATGCATTTTCCCATGCATCAAGAAAGATCGCTCTTAAAAAAACTAACCATAGTACTGAAGCAGCCTTGTAAAGGGTGTTAATAAAGTCCGATCCCATGCATTTTTTGGAGCGTGGTTGTTACAAATTCAGCTGGAACTTTTGAACCAGTGAAGTTATTTATTTCAAATTTTTACCATGGGAGGAACAACTAAACGTGTAAGTCATGAGCATCTTAGAGTTGAGATACAAACATTGCATCAGCAGGGGCTTAAACCTACAGAAATTGTGCAAAAATTGGGCTGCAGCCGCAGAACTGTTTGGAAATGGAAGAATAAAAATTTTGTCCACGACAAAAAGCGACCAGGGCGACCCAGAAAGGTGTCACCTACCACAAAAAGAATGATTAAAAACAGACTTTGCAAGAAAACCGGTAGTTCATTACGTAATTGAGCAAGGGAGTTAAATGACTCAAAACGCTATAAAGAGAAGAAGAAGCAAATTAACTGTGTGACCGTGCAAAAATTTGTGAAAACTACGAAGTGGGGTCACACAGCTTACAAACTAACCAAAAAAACCTCTCATGTCACAAAAATATATCGATGACCGTCTGAAATTTGAAGAACTCCTTCAGAAAAGTGCCCATTTGAGTGAAAAAAGACTTGGTGAAGAATTGCGCAGTCACATCCTTTGGACTGACGAATCTATTATTGAACTATATCCAAAATTGAACCAACAAAATGTTCGTTACAGGACAGAAAACAAATCGGATGTACCATCAAGAGCGATCCCAAAATTCGGGCTTAAAGTTATGGTAGCGGGTGGATTTTGTGCACGTTGCGTGACCCCTCTACATATCATACCAAAAGGCCAATCAGTCAATGCAAAGCATTATATGGAAAAAATATTACCTATCTATTTCGATAGCATGGGGAACAAGGAAATATTTCCGAATGAAAGAAAAATAGTTTTCATGCAGGATGGTGCTATAGCCCATACAGCAAAAGCGAGTTTGAGTCTCATCAAGACGCAAGTTTCAACGGTCTGGAGCAAGGGGGTGTGGGCCGCTAACGGCCCAGATTTGAATCCCCTGAAGAACCAGTGGTCCATACTTAAGGAAAATGTATACAAAGAGCCACAACCCCGGACGAGGGAAGAGCTAGTAAAAAAAAGTTCAAGATGTATGGAATTCGATTTCCAGAGGCACATTGGAAAAATTAGCACAGAGCCTTAAACAAAGAGTTGAGGGCATGGTTAAAGTAAATGGTAACAAGACCAAATACTAAGGTAAATATGTCGAACATTTTTTGTAAGTATCACGGGTAGTTTTTTTTTATACTAGCCTTCACTTTTTTATAGGAAAAATGGGATCGGACTTTATTAACACCCTGTATAAGAATAATTTTGATTTCGAATGTTAAATTGATACCATCAAATCATTTACGGTACAATTTAGTAATTTTTTGTAAAAAAAACGTTTTGGTCTATGTTTCAAACACGTTTCAAAATTTTGAAAAACGGTATGCGTGCCCTATACCTATATTTGGGAGACGGTCATATAGTTTTTTCTTAGGTGAGGCAAAGCCGGAAAGCTGGGCCCCGCATCAAAAAGCAAATGCAAATATGTTCAAGTTTGGCTCAGCGAAGCTAAGTATGCATTCGTACTGGATGCTGAAAAGGTCTCACAAGGTTTCAGCCAAAACTAAGCTTCGTATCAAAAAATGATTAGAGGCAAAATAATTAGAGAATTCTGATCTTCAGTGTCTTTTGAAGTCAAATTTTGAAATTTCGAAATTTTTTTATTAGAAATTGGCGTTTTAGCCGTTATAACTTACTTATATTCAATGGTAGTTGAACTACTGCAACAGAATCACAAATCTCCCAACAGACCTCGTGTGGTGTGAGGGGAAGTCTCGATACTCGTGGCGTCGTGAGTTCGATCCTCTCCGGATTCAACTTTTTGCACGTTTTTACTAATTTGTCCATTATTCTTTTTACGCGTAAACCCCTTTGCATACATTAATTAAGGTGTCGAACCCCCAAAAAGGGGTGTGGTCGCTGAAGGAAATTACCAAATCCATTTTCTAAATAATTTTTCGAGTTTTTGGGGCAGGATTTTGCAAAAATTTGACACATGTTTAGAAAGTAAACATTTTTACACTGAATAAATTATGCGTGCCCGCTGGTCACAACCACACCCACTCTGGGAGGAGGAATTCTATGGATTGAAAATTAGACCATTCTGGAGATCTCAATAGTAGGATCAATTCTAATTGCTTTTCGACGTGTTTATAATGGCAATATAACACGATATGGGTAT
The DNA here is from genome assembly GCF_002217175.1 of Folsomia candida. Classification (NCBI taxonomy): domain Eukaryota; kingdom Metazoa; phylum Arthropoda; class Collembola; order Entomobryomorpha; family Isotomidae; genus Folsomia; species Folsomia candida. The sequence continues at coordinate 65,702 of NW_019091243.1, forward strand.
AAAAAATTATCTATGGGGTGTGTCCATAATGACCACACCCCCTCCGGGGTAATGTCAGATACACCTTACAAACAGTGTAAAGTATTCGTGTAACAAGTTTAGGGTACTTTGTGGGCATGCCAGCAGTCAAAAATGCCCACAAATGGGGAAAACTAAACTCAACCGGAAAACAAAGGCAAAATATAGAATATCTACTCGCGCTGGTGTATCTACGAGATGGGGGTGATTGACCACCCTACCAAGAGCAAAAATTTAACATTTTATGGATTAAAATAAAATCAAAAGTATTTAACTTCTGGGTGGCGGAAGCACACTCAGAGCACTCCCCTGGTTACGCCAGTGATCAGTGTTCCTAAAATCACATCACATCACAGAGATATAAATCACATCACAGAGATATAAATCACATCACAGAGATATAAATCACATCACACTGTGATTTATGTGATTTTCACGTGATTTATGTGATTTTCACGTGATTTATGTGATTTTCACGTGATTTATGTGATTTTCACGTGATTTCTGTGATTCTTGTGATTTATGTGATCTCATGGTAATTATCATTAGATTTCAGTGACATGGTCAAAATTCACAACGAATATAACAAAATTTCTTCACAAGTATAATTACCAATTTTTTTTGTACAATACCAATTATAATCTTAACGAACAACTTGCACAAAATTATTTTTATTTCTAATAAAAATTATAGAATAAAGTGTATTTCGACAATGGAGCAGAGGAAAAAATTAAAACAATCAAGTAAAAGTCACGCATAATATTGTTACCGCAATATGGGGCAACTTTTTTCAATAAAATCACATAAATCACAAAAATCACACTTGTAACCTAAAATCACAGTGTGTGATAATTACATAAATCAGATAAAATCTCACACTGTGATTATCACAGTCAGAACACTGCCAGTGATTAATGAGAAAAATATGAGCTGCAATTCAATTTTTTTCATCGAACCAAGATGATTAATATTCTCATATGTATTTTACAAATAGCATTGAGCTTTTATCGTTATATTTGTTAATTTCTACAAGGTAGGACTAGGGAGAATGTTTTTTCATATTAATGGTTCGTATATTAAAGCGTATTTTACTTGACTTATAGAAATAGAAATAAGGAAATCATATTAAAGCAAGAAAATAAATATTTTTACAAAAAAACACTCTTAGGTGCGGCAATGAATATCGCAGATAAAACAAGAAAACAAGTAATTTTATCGTTATATTTTATTAAGTAATGGATTACAGGATTAATTTGTCGCATTTACCATAACTGTAACGCAATATTATTATTATATTGCCTCGCCGTGGGCCTATCGATGTAAATGTTTATTTCATCAGACAAGCAGGATTTTCTTAATTACGAATTAAATGTTAGAATTTATTTTACTTCCGGCATAAAATATACTTCGCCATCTATATCAAAGATATAGATACGGCTTTAATAATTATTAATTATTTAAATTCTGCATTTTTAAGGCTTAAGGTTAGTGCGAATGTCGGATAACCTGCAATGGCGACTTCGCAAAAATATAATTGATAGTGGTGCAGGCAGTTTAACTTTCGTTCTTTTATAAATGTATAGGTTAGCATAATTTAAAATAATTAAACATTGAAAAAGTACAAAATTTTGAAAGTAAGAATTTCAATAGTATTTGCTTCTTCAATTTCAGAATAGATTTATCTCTATTGTCGATTTAATATTACCGATTAGTGGAGGAGGAGTGAAGGAGAAGACATCCTACTACATTCTGGATATAAAATTAACATAGTAGTATAACAAAGTGAATAGAAGTTGTGTGCTTGGACCATAATGGGATCGGGAAAACTCACAAATCGTAACAATCAATTTGTAGTTAATTTACTCCTCCTATCCGATAAAATTAATATCTACACTGATAGGCCCACGGCGAGGCAATATAATAATAAAATTGCGTTACAGTTATGGTAAATGCGACAAATTAATCCTGTAATCCATTACTTAATAAAATATAACGATAAAATTACTTGTTTTCTTGTTTTATCTGCGATATTCATTGCCGCACCTAAGAGTGTTTTTTTGTAAAAATATTTATTTACCTTATCTTCGTATCTTGTAAGGTTTCGCTACACGAGCTTTTTTATTTAACATTGGCCTGAGTAACAACATACTATACCTTTCACATACACATCCAACTGGTGGACGGGGATGGAAAAAATAGAAAAATATCGAATTTGCAAAATTTTAACAACAGTTAAGAGTGAAGCAAAGTAGACGTGAGCAGAAAAGGAGGTGTGAGAATTTATAGGAGAAAATATTTTAGTTCTGGGTTGACAATTAGTCACAAATTTTACGTAATAAATTATTAATTGATAGCTAGTATACAATACGACTCAGAGTACAATTATTCCATCCAGTCATAATTTACATCATTTATTCCGTTATCGGTAAGGACACAGAAACACGGCACTCGCGACAAATTGCTGGTTCCGGTTAGAGCGTTCTAAGCAGTGTGCCTTTCCTAACTGGGACAGTTATCTTACCAAATTTCAAATGGTAATAAATCTAAAGATTCAAATTGAAGTGTATAAAAAGTTTCTTTGAAAATGTATTCCGGATTAGAGATTTTGTTAATGAAATCAGAGGAGAGGAGGTGGATATTTAGACTAAAATTGAAATATTGTACATAAATTAATACCATGATTGTATAAGGCTGTGGCCAAACAATTTCGTAAATAGAGTAGTCGTGGAAAGTACTGTGCATGGCTGCTTTTGGACCTAAAAATGGTCAAAAAGTTTAAATATCAATCTGAAATTTTTGTATAATGTAGTAGTACAATCTAGTATTATGTTTTAGTGAACAAATTAAATTTCCATCCATTGCCCATTTCATATTTAATTTCTTTCTGGACGTCCGCCATAAGTAATTTTTGGGAAGACTTCGCAACTTCATTGCTCATTTTCTTTCATTAAAGTCAAAATTTTCTTAAAGTGTGATACTTATCGGGTACCTTAGAATGTGTCTTCTTACATACGAGCCAAAATTTTTGAATTTGGTAAAAATTTGCGAAGCTTGGAGTATTTTCTTCGTGGAGGAAAAAATCTAGATTTTTCGAAACGTGATCTTTCGCTATGTTTGAATTTTAGATTTTTGCAAGATTAAGCCAGAAAATCAAATTGATGATTTTATTGTACTACCTGATATAGGGAGTCAGACGGTCAAAACCTCATAGCTGTAAATATGATACAGAGTTTGTACAGTCCTCGTGACCTCAAGGATTGGAAATTAGGCAAAATTCGTCGCGCCCATGCTAAACCAAGTATTTCTTTGGAAATTTTAATGCTAATTTTAGGTCTTCGATGGTTTCTATTTAAGTAAGATATGTAGCATGGAAAAATTGCATAATTCCAGATTTCAGGCGATTTTGAACGACGTATGACTCATTATGATTCACTGAAATTTTTTGCAAAATTTTGTGAAACAATTTGAGAAGTATGTACTTCATTGATTATTTCTGGACCTCATTATACTTTCCAGCTATATTTTTCAATGCGATTTAATCTACAACTTATGCACTTTAAAATGTTATAAATATTTGTCGTTGATCTTTTGCCGTTTCGAAAAAGCATGCATAGTTGCAATCTGATTTTTATTTCAACAAATTTTAGTTGATTTCTGTTTTTGATGGGCTGCAGTGGTCGATACAATAATGGTGGGATTTTGAAAGTGCTATTTTCGGATTCTCCATACTTTTTTATTTAAATTATGATATTTGATCGAGCACCGCCTTCTTTTTTCAAATTAAGCCGAGATTATTTTTAATTCATGTTGTTTACATTTTTGTACTTACATAAATTTGCTTCAAAAGTTCTGCACTTTCAACTCTCGCTGGAAATTTATTTTACGTCAGAATTTCTTGAAATTTCAACCACTTCTTGCAATAATGTTGCAGATTTAAGAAAAATAAATGTTATAAAATTTCCGTGCCAGAACCACATTATATGACACTAAAAGCAGCCATCCACAGTACTTTCCACGACTACTCTACAGAGTGGTCCAAGTTTTTTGCATCACTTTAAATTACCTTGTCAATTTTTTAATTTTCGACGATGGATCCTAGCAATAGGCTCAATATGTAGCCCTTTAGTTTGTTGAATGAGCCTCAGCCTCCTTTTCCAGGAATTGATTGCGAAATGAACGTACCAAGGGTCACTTTGTTCCACTCACTATTTAGAACTTTCCAAAATCCTTCTTTTTTCTCGGTATCCCCTCGAACAAACGTTGTTTTAGGAACCCGAAGCCATATAAATCCATGCGACTGATGTCAGGTTACTTGACTTAGATGTCTTTAGTAGGAATAATTGCAATTTCGAATCTGCGATTCAAACACGCTGCGCAGGCTACCGTTTTTCGAGAGGTATGGGAGGGCGCTTGGTCATTATGGACCACAACTTTGGAAGTCTCGTTACCGTAAAATTTTGAATTTAGACTTCGAGTAAGGGCTTCAAAACTTCCTCAATATAGTAGTCCGAGTTTATTTTTACCTTTGGAGGCACTTTGTGAAGCGGAAGTATTCCTTTTCCACTGAGAAAGCCGACGACCATGAACTTGTTAAAGTTACTTTGACAAAAGTTGACAAAAGTTGGTGGAATTTTTTGACCAAGTTTTCTGCAACAAATTCTTCTTTTTCCGTTACAATTTCCAAAATAAAACTATGCCTCATCTAATGCCACAATGAATTTGGACTTATCTCAAGAAATAAATTTTTTATAAATTTTTCTAGCTGTTGTTCTGCGTTGGTGAGCTTGGCGTTCTTTTAGCACGTGAACTTTGTACTTTTTTAGGATTCTGTATTTCAAATCCTTATGAATTTCTTTGTACACTGTTGTCTTATTTACTCCTCACGATTTGGCTATCTCCGTTTGACTCGGGATGCTTTCGTTCTTAATAAAACTTGCAATCTTCTTGATGGTCACTGGAATTTGTTTTGGGGGTCGACTTTGGTTTTGGGCTGGGGTTTGCCCAGAATTAACTGCAGATCTCCGTTTTCAAATGTTTTTCATAACTGGAGACATAGTTGATTGATTAATGATGAATCCTTCCAATTTCAACCGTTTACTCACTACTCTTTGAGACCAACCATCTCTGGAAAGCGCCCGGATCAGGGTCTCACATTCAGGAGTCAATAACTTTGGCATTTTTGAATTAATTTAAATGAAATTTTGCACAACTGTGAAGAAAACTCTGGACAACAATTACTGAAAAAATTGGCGGTCTACGTTGGCCCATTATGAAACTGTACAGATAATTCAAGTGATGCAAAAAAATTGGACCATGCTCTGTAAACTTACTTACTTACTTACTTAATAAATCTAAAGATTCAAAACGTAAATGGACGAAATTTTTTGTGGATAGTAGCTAACCCTTGGCCGATCCCCCATTGGCCTCTAACCTTGAATTAATTAGTTTGGAGAGTGATTCTGTTAAATTTTCTAACATAGAAGCCGGATGTGACTTCCAGTCTTTTTAGAATCTTGCGATTAATTGTCGTTTTGCAGCGGGCACGGGAGTCTTGGATGCCGAATCTTTGGGAATTTACCATAAATTTCCAAGTGGAATCAAGTTTGGGCTGTTCACAGGCAACACCCCCTTCCCCTAGACATCAAAACTTTGTTGTTTCAAGAATGTGGAATGCTTTTTTGAAATGTGTTGTGTGGCTCCATCCTGTCGAAAAGAAATTTTTATCTGATTTGAGAATCAAGACCTGTCCTGTAGGGACCTAAAATACACAGGAGTAGTCAGCGTTCACGATTTGTTTTCCGCGGCGTGCAACTCGGTGACGCCATGTGCACAAAATCCTCTCGCTAACATAACTTTGAGTCCGTGTTTTGGGGTCATAATCTCAGGCACATTTTCTTTATTGTTTGTATAATATCTCTTACTTTGTCGGTTCCCCACTCGGTTAAGTTCTATCCACGGATCATCTGTGAGTAAGATATGCGAGCGGTCTCCTTGAACTAGCTTTCCGGAGTCCAAAAAACCGTCATTTTTCAGTTTTTCGACAAATTTTTACGGTCTTGAATGTTTTTTTGACTTCGCAAGGGTCTCACAGAATTTTAGTAAGCTGTTTTACCCCAATTTTGATTTTTAATATGACGTCGAACTGTTGTACGGCTCACAGTTTGTCCTTTTTCTCGGTACCGTTTTGACTTGTTTAACTTCTTCACCACTTTTCGCACAGAACTGCCACTCTTTTCAAACAAATATCTCTTAATTTGTACCTTGGATGTTGGTTAGAGTACTTAGCGTTTGAATTTGCTTGGTTGGTCTGGGCCTAAACTATCCGATTTGACCCATTTCGAAACGGTGTTTTTTGACACTTGAAATTCTGACGCTATTTTTCTGACCGAGTGACCCTCAGTATGCAAAATCTTTATTGTCACTCTTTTGTCCTTTCTGGTCACTAATATGTTGGCCATGTTTAAAGAATCAAAAATTATGAAAATCGGATAGCTAGAAATAATTTGACAATCAAATTAGTAAGCAAACCCAACTGAGTGAGGACTGTCCCAGTTAGGAAAGGCACACTGCTTACAGTATTCTACACATATTTAGTCGTTTATTTTCAATGCAATCGCCCACACTTACCTTACTTCTAGTAAGGTAAGTAAGGTATTTTTTCTTAGACAAAGTAAGTTACTTCACCTAAGAAAAAATATTACCCTATCGGGGTAGAATAGCTAATATTAAATATGTAGCAGCCTTTCCTAAGATAGTAGGTCTATTTTTCCTAGTTATTTTAAAGCTTTCTCGAAGCTTCAACTTATATTTAATCACGCAATTCTATCACGACAAAGTTAAATAAGTCGATGATATTGAAATTTATTTTAAACAAACACGAATCCTTATGAAAGTCTATGGTTTTAAAATAGAAACTAAAATCATTGCATATGAAAATCCTTTCGTATCCTAAGTTGTTACCTAAGTATATAGTTCTATTAGAACTGTTCTCAATATATCTTTAAATTACTTTGATATGCAAGTAAATTTAAGTTTACTTCCTTTAGATAAGTTTTCCGATTTTTCGTGTCTTGTTTATAATTTGAAAATTTAAAAAGAGAAGCATATCTTGCATTTGAGAGGTGCAGAAATCTTGTCAAGTTAATTCGAAACCAAATATTCATGTACGTCGACACGAAATAGTTTATATCATTTTCCATCTCGTGTTGAACCATTCACAGACCTTGAATAAAGTATTTAATGCTTATTGAAATGTAAGCCCAAGCAAAACAGCGTTTTTTTTAAAACCATGCATTTTTGCAACTTTTCCACTGGAAAGAGGAATTTTCCTTGTTTCCTCTATATACATAATACTTAATTTTATCTACGCGGCAGCATTCACGGCGCCCCCACGAGTTCTGGCGTTCAAGCCAATTACCCGCCCCCTGTTTATTGCCTTGGTGATAATTGCACTTAAACTTAAAAAAACATGTGCAAGCTGGAAATTAATTCACGCCATATTTATACACTTATCACCCATAATCCCCCCATGAGAATTGCCACGGTGTAACAGGTCATCCACTAAGAAATAAAACGCAACCATGGCGAGTATTAATCGAATAGCCTGTATTTTTTCACCTTAGGAAAAATACTAAATAAATAATACCCAATACTAACTATGCAGCAGCCGTGTCTTTATGACTATATTTACGTCAGCCGTTCTTGTCAGCGAATAAATATGTCCACTTGATAACGTATGTACTCAAGTTTCATCAAAGTTAAACAATAGTTTTTATTCTTCAATCCAGGATAATTAATTTACACTCAATGCGAGTTTAAAAATTCATAAAAATTTCAACCATATTGCGTCCTTAGAGAAATATATCGTTCTGGGCACCTGAAATAAATATTTCAAACAAAACTTTGTAGTCATTTCCATAATTTCCAGCACCACATCCAACTAACCAGGTGAGAATCCCCAATCAGGGCTGTACGAGACAAAGTCATTATTTGGAGGCAGCTCGATATTGTTTCCTTCAGCCTCTGGATTGGATATTTTACAGACCAATTAGCTTCTTTTTTAATAATTTCTTAATGTTTTATTAGTGAACTTACGCCGGGTCGCAATCATCTGCTTCGCTCCACGGGTACATTCGTTGAAGTTGGGACAGTACCTGGGAGGCTGGGCGGGGGCAAGTCGTCTCGTAGAAGTTGACCCCGTCACCTTGCATTTGAATCCTTGCATGTACCTGTAATAGTAATACCCCCCGTTTGATTTTAAATATGCCACCACTAATTCTGGCATTACCGCTCCTATTCACTCACATATTAGGCTCTCCGCATCCCTTGGGAACCCACAGCCAGGCACAAGTGCACCCATCCGCAGGGCAAGCCAGAAGGTCGCGGGGGACTTGATAGGTCGCAATGCGTTTCCATGGTGTACTGGAGACCGCCTAAAATTTTAACGAATCTAAAAATACTTCCCAATTTTTTTCTACTTACTTTGGCAGAACAGTAAAAACGACCAAATTCTCCATCGTCACAGCAGATATATCTGAGACGTAGCTAATTGCAAAGGCCGTCCCAGCAGCCATGCTTTGATTATTTGTGTGCAAGGCCCCATCTTCCTGGATGCAGTCTGGCGGATTACCTGGTCCCTTCCAGTCTTCGGGATGTTGCTGACCGTCGGGCCAGTCCGAGGTGAACTCTCCGTTGAACGACAACGTAGTTTGGGCACGATTATGGGCCAGCTCGACCGTGAAACTTCCTCCTGCGGGCAACTCGAGGAAAACGCCAGGTGCAGGGGGTGCCCTGTCGCAGCCTCGGTCAGCTTGGAACCACCATTGTGATCTAGGCAAATTGTATAGGGGAACTACGGCATCGTTCGTGTGGGGATTATCTTGGCTAGGATCAGTTCCCCCGAGGCAGTACATGCCCGGTGCAAAAGCGGCCGTGTGCGCATTGGCAGACGCCACAAGAGACAACAAGGCCACAATAAACATTACGTTGGTGTTCGTTACGTTAAAAAATTGATTAAGAAATTTCTGAAGGAAAATCTCTGTCATGGATGGAACTGGTAAAGAGCAACTACTGGGTGAACAGGGTTATGAATTTTGAGTTTAAATACTTTGACCAGTTTGGGTGAACAATACTATAAATAATTTCACCAAGCTCGTTTCTCATCATTGATCAATCAATATCAAAATAATCAAATGTATGATTCGGAATTAAGTATAGGAATTGAACACGTGAATGAGATGCTCTCCACTTCAAGTGTAGTTGAAATATCACATGCAGACAAGACAAGGCCGTGGTCAATTTTGCACACTGCTTGATTTAATTGCAACATCACAATGGAATTTATTATGCGTTTATCACCTTATCAAATTATTAATTAAAGCTTGAATTGGATTTTGCATCATGTGTAAATCACGTTGACACATTCCATCATAATATCAAATTTGTAGCGTTATGGTGATCGTACCAATGATAGAGATGAGTAAGAGTCTGTTCGTCATACTTGGTTTTTAGCCCGACTCAGTACTTATGTCCTGAATCTTGTCCAGAGTTTATGTCAATCCTGATTCACATCGTCAATGCAGCCGATGTTTAAAATTTCAAGTTGCTACTAACATTTCTAAAACTCCGTTCAAATTGAAAATCAGTTAGGCTTCATCTGGCATAAAATTTTATAAATCAATCTCTACATGGCAAAATGGGCTGATCCCTGCGCAAAATTTCCTCATCCAAGGATAATTTCTGAAAATCAGTTTGGATGGCCTAAGAGGTTCCCAAATGTAATTGTTTTCACAATTTTACTTAATATTAACTGTGCTTGGCAGAAAATAATTTATTCTTGTTATGTAAAATATTTTGCCTCCACCCACATCTTCATTTTGGTGTGGGCATATGGCATATGTCGATAAATTATCGTGGGGGAGGAGGGCCCCTCATTTTCTTAAACTGAGCAAAACTGAGACTGCCCTTTACCCGAGAACGTTACATGAAATTGCATGCATCTGCGTCTCATCAGGTAAATGTTATTCCGTGTCTTATTTATTGATTAGCGATTATTTAAATGATGGTGATGGTGGATAAAAAATTTAAAAATGAAATTAGTTCATGGGGTATAGTTAATGCTGTTTTTATGCCTTAGTTTGTGTTATCTCCCTTTTGAATACATTTGCCAGATCTCGCATGGTTAAATAACTTTTTCCAGACAAAACTCAGTCCTAGAGAGAAACCGCCGACAATATTTTTGTCCAGAAATAATGTACAATATTTCCTATTCACCAACAAGAGTCCAACTACCCCAAACGCCATAACTACCACACAGAGGGAGAATAATAAAGGTGAAAAAATAATTTGAGAAAGCGAGTTGACGAAAGAAGAGGTGCAGTTGAGCGTCAGAAATTGGTTGACCACGCATAGAACTGGTGGGAAACTGATTTCCAATTTCACAAAAATGTATGGGAAAGTGATAATGAAATTTAACACTACCTCCTTCAGCCGATTAAAGAAATTAGCGTTTCATGTAACTTCTGCATATTATGGGGTTGGCATTTATTACATATTTTATTTACAGACTTATGATTAAAGATTTCATTTAAAAATGCATAACACATATTTAATTATTAAATAGTATTCACTCCAATGGGGACCAGAAGGCGAGGATGCTGCTGTCACCCAATTCACCAGGGTTAGCTGACACCGACCTTTGAGGGAGGGAGCGAATTTTGACATTCCTTGGATTATACCTGGAATGGAATTTTCCCTTGGTCAACAAGGGTTGTTGGTGAACGGTATCCACACCCCACTTTCTTGTCATTCTGCACGACATCCCCACCCACAACGACAGAATGTTGACATCTGATCTGCATTCCTCTACCCTCAAAACAGCATTACTCACTCTACTCCAGCATACCGTACCCTCCATCCCACTCGTTATACTGACTCAGCTGGATGCTTCACTGAATCCGTAGATCTATTCGTTTAGTTACAATGTTCTTTTTCGTCATTTCGCTCTACTGTTTGAGTCAATACTCAACATTTACTTATCTGTTTGCGCTGAACCCTTTAAGTACTAAATGTCAAGTTCTTAAAAATTTATGTGTGACGGGTGAAAAAAAGGGTGATTTCTTCCCAGAATTACTAAGACAACTTTGAAATTTTTATGCATTAGTTTGCTAGAAAGCTTGTTAGAAACTAGAAAGCGTGAGGGTGATAATTGTAACTTTTTCGATTGGTTACGCGACTACGTAGTAGCAACACGCTTGCAAGACTTTTTCTATTTATCTTCTCTATTCAGGGATCACCTGTAGAAAAGCAACTACTTCCGTCTACTTTTAAATATGGTATGGTAAATATGCTCCTGAATTCGCTTGAATTATGAACTTTCTCCAAACAAATCTCACTCCTTGAGTGAACCCGCGGACAACATATTTTCCCAAAAGTGTCACCAACTTCTTGTTCTCCACCAAGAATCCAACTACCCCAAACGCCATAACAACCGCACAGAGGGAGTAGGCCGGAACAATTAGACCCATCGATATAGGGACCGACTCGTGAAATGTTACGGGCTCCCTCAGATTGCCAAGCAAGTGTCCTACCGCTTCAGAATACTTATTCTGATGTACAATTACCTCCTTGCCTCGTAACCAGGTGCTAATCATTGCCGCCTTTTTCCACACTTTGGCTAAACCAGACTGCTCAATTTGCCCCAATCCCCTCGAGAAGTAGCGGACAAGCAAATTTTGACCACCAACAACGTAACGCACCATCTTCAACCGCGTATCTTCATTATTTCTTACAATGTTTCGATTCCCCAGAATTTTTACCAAATTCACAAAATTTTCCAAACCTGAATTAGCAATAAATAACGCGATCATTGGATGCATTCTGGTCGTGTTTTCTAACAGAATTTTTTGTACCATTGCTTGCACCGATATATTATTAAAGAATAAAATTCTATCCTCAAGTGTGGCCAAAGATTGAATAAATTTTGGATCCCAACCTTTACTATATTTTAGTGGTAGGATCGCGAATAGCGCAAGGTATGTGAAGTGCCTGCCCGTCAAACGATTCTGGCCTACTTCCGTCGCCACTATGGGAATTTTCCACCTAATAAGTTCCTCTAACCCGCGCGGAGTTTGGGGCGGGATGAGAACCGTCATCGATGAATACATCGACCCCTGGTACAAATTCAACATGAGGAAAAACTTCCCAAATAGCAAGAGAGTCATTGTGACCAAGTTCGCTTTGCCAGAACACCCGCCAATTTGTCCTATAAGAATATACGTTACGGTGATTACCTTATCCTTCATCGCTTTCACAAAGCCAAGACACCAGTCTCTCCTAGCCCCTACCCACGCCAAGTAGGCCGCCACAGAAACGCCGCTAACAACCAGACACGTCCACGTGTCTTTGTCGAAAGGCGAGGCGAAGCTTGTCATACCGCTCGCAGAGGTGGCTGGGTTGGTAACCGTTATAAAATTGAATGAGTCCAGCTGGATACGGTGAATGTATGTATCTGAAGTGAACGCCGAGAGTAGCCGTTCGGATAGTGGTATTCCGAAATTCCTAATCCCTGGAGAATGGTAAATTTCGACATCTCCAATTGCTAGGCTTAAATTATACTTTTCAGCAATTCTTGTCGTGTAGCAGAAGAATCGATCTTGAAAATTTACAAATCCACTGTGCAACAGGCCACACGTTGAACTCAATTCTTGCATGACTGAAACTGAATGTGTGTGCATATTGCTATTTTGGGTGTCCCAGACTTCCAGGATTCCTTGCAATGTGGTACTTTCCAGCTTCAAAAGTTTGATCGGATTGCACGTTAAGCACGGCATCAAGAGGGGTGGATAACACCCTTTTCAAATGTGACAAACTTCGCGCTACCCATTGATTCGGGTAAGTCTGTAAAACATTCCGTATATCGGGTTTCAAGAAAAACATAATCTTGTCGTAGTGTCGTGTCTGCAAGCATTAGCAAGGACTCACATTCTAACTTATCATCGAACTCAAGATATCTGCTAGGGGCGGCAGGTAAGAATACGACTTTAGATCTTGCAGACTTTTCAGTGGCGCGATACTTAAATGAGGCCACATTGTTCTCATATAGGGAAAGATATTCTGCTTTCATGACAAGTTGGCGGAGTGGGGTGTAGGAATTCTTCAACTTGAGAAAATTAAAGTATGGAAAATCTGAGTCCACGTCAACCAACGGGAACTGGTCTGTGATAAATATGAACGTCAAATCGGCATCGTCAAATAGACCCTTGGATAAGCCAGAAGATTCAGAAAAGCCAGGAAAAATCGTAGCGATAAATGACAAGAAAAGCGGTAATGAATACATTTTTATGAAAATTCCGATAAGTAAACTATGTAGTACTGTAACTACCTTATAGTACTGAAACTTCCTGCTAGAAAAATATTATTGATTACGAATGTCTGCTTTCCACTTCGGAATAATTTATGATGACCTTTTGCATAAGTTGCCATAACAAGTGAATAATTTAGTACCTTAAATATTCACATACATACATGAGATAAGGTTTTTCTATTTTTTCCTGTTATAGCACGAATGTCGGGGCAAAGTGAGACATTTGGCGCTATATGTGGAACATATAGTATGTTGTTACCTCAACTCAATGTTAATTTTTATTTCTCGCGTTGGCTAACCATATAAGATACGAAGATGCGGTAAAAAGCAATATGACTGTCTTCCAAATATAGGAATAGGGTACTCGCACCGTTTTTCGAAATTTTGTAACGTTTTTTAATTAAGCTACAAAACGTGTTTTTGATCAAATTTTTTTTTGAAAATGACTTTGAACGAATTGGGTACATCCTAGAGGGGTAAGTTAAATTTCAATTATCTCCGTAATTGCCCTGGCTACAAGATTCTTGTGAAGGATTTTTCAGAACAATGCTTCCTTAAAGCGCTAAGTTAAAATCTTTGACAGTTTTCGGGATTTCAACTACCAATTTTTCGTCAAGGCTACAGCTATTTTGATACATTTTGGTGACTTCGGCTAAAGGGAATTGGCTGCAGGAAGGTTCAACTTAGTTTCCTCCTTCTTATGCATTTTTCGAAATTGGCCCTAGTTATTGAGATATGGCGCGATTTCTAAAATTCAAATATTAATGCGCATAACCCTCATTTTACCATATTGGTAATGATCCGTTTATGATGTGGCTAATTTTAATTTGTTCTTCAGCAAAAATAAGCGGATACGTGTTTCTTCTCATCCCAATACTCGCATTAAGGCGCGTGGTTGGAATTTCAAATGCTTTCCAGCCAAAATTTTGAATACTCCGAACGCTGTAACTTTTTGAGTTTTGTCGCGAATTCAAAAAATTAAAAACATGCATACTTTTAAAATTACTTCTACATGAACATTAAATTATTTTTCGAAAATTTTTTAAAATTTAGCCAGCTTTTGGATTCTAAGTAGGCAAAATCATGGGAAAATTTAAATCCTGTATTGTCAGCGTTAAAAAATAGAGTTTTTCGCAGTTTTACTGCATAGCTTGTATATGCAGGAAGTTGACCAAGAAATATCTATGGCGTTAAGAATTTCATTAGCTAAAAGTAGACTTCCAACAACTTAAAAATAAAGTGTCTTAGGCGCTCTAAATAAAGACAAAGAAAAAACTTGAAAATTCTCAGCTTTCTCCCAGCACTAGAGTTCGAGTCACATCATACCATCATATGTATATCACAAAAAATCTCGCTAGTGGACTCTTTGTTATATATCTCAAAATATGCGATCCCCAATCCATAGATAAAGAACTTTTGTACATAATAAAATTCTGAAAAATAATGGTTACCTATTTCCCTGGTCCAAATATGTTATGCCGCACTGACAAATATACGACGAGGAGACAATATTAGTTTGTACATTTAGTTAATTACTTAAACTAAATTTGGATATAATTTTCACTTGGCAGAAATAACATACGTGTGGGAAAGTCCGCGGCTTATCCACCTCAAGAGGTGGCTTGGCAATTTGACTTAGTTTAGCTAGATTTTGGACTAAGGAAAAAGTTGTTAGTAAGGTGATTATATATCTACGGGCTTAGCCTCATTTTTACTCATTTTTGTCACGAGCTGGACTTTAGACTTTTTATATAATTGGTCTTTTACTTTGAGACGGTCTCTAGTCGTTACGTGATCCACTTCCAGATCTCACCGTAATACATATTATTTCTAAACTCAATCCCCAAATTTTTGTAATTACTTGCTATCTCAATCTCATCATTTCACCAAAATAGTACTGGTTGAAACCAGCTGTATTTTAACTTCGCTCGCAGCTTACTAAGCTGAACCTGGTCAGTAGCAGAACTCAAATCCACAAAAAATACATATTTCCAATTTCTGTTGCTGAACACAAATATTATTTTTATTTGATATCACATCCGGAACCTAAATAAGCGACAAAGGCTTCGGAAATGTACTTATAGAATGTACTTGGAGAAATGGTTTCATCATTACTACTTGTTTTCTTTGGTTTCATACGACAGTAGTTCAAAGCTTTGCAAAATTCTGAGGAATTCTTGGCGTTAAGTGAGGCTGTCTGTATCGAGTTATATAACTTAATTTGCTTGGGCTTATTGAGATATTATTATACGCTTCTTCTGTTGCAGGTATGTTTGTATGTCTCATTATTTCCATATCAACCTCGTCCTTCGATTTTTTAAAACTCTTCAAAGCCTTTTTGAACAAATATTTTTCTGTAATATTTTTTTTGTCAAACCATCTAAATAGGTCCATATATCATATTTTTTATGCCTAGCATTCTACTTTTCCATTTGACCAGTATTTTAGGTAATACGTATACATGCAAATGTAGGAAGCTTTCAATATTAATTTGTTTATTGTCATGCTGTTGCAAGAGGTTGTCTAAATCATGGTTGTACCTCTCTACTATATGTTTGTTCGCAAGGTCGAACGTAAATAAATCTCCACTCTTGTTCAATTCAGAAACTCTAATTTATTCCGAAAAATAATGAAAGAAGAGAACCGATCGACTCTGCAGTCAACCCTCGACTGGTGTCTGTTTTAGACATTCGTACAGTATTAGAATAAGATAATTATTAATTTAGCGTAATTCCACAATCACCACATCTCCTGACCGGGTATTGTTTTTAAGTCAGCATCTTTAGGCACAGCAGGAGAGAATGGTTTACGCTAAAATTATTTCAATAATCATAAGTCTAAAGTACACTCACAAGTTACTCAGCGGTGGGGCTGACATGAACTCTAACCTAACTCTTTTTCATGCTCATCTCACTTTTTCTTCTTGCTGACCATGCAGCTTTATGGTTATTACTTCAACTTAATCTACGAAGTACATATATTTAAATTTACGTGGATTTTTGAGTGAAAGTTATAATTGTTAAAATAATGTACAGGTTATAAAAGTGGTGTCCATTACATGGGTCTTAACAATATTTTTATCCCTGTCATAACCACATCACTATTTTAATACATATTACCTAGATAATGTTAATATACAAGCAGGATATTATATTAATCGCATTTTACTAAAATTGGGTTAACAATTAAATTGAATTTACAATATTATATTTCACCGTGACTCAGGTTCGACACACAAGTTAAAACGCCAACAATAAATCGACCGTGTAATTCACAATATTCATCCAGATCGCAGCTGCCCACGAATTCGTGACATAACCGAATTGTCCAACAGCTATCCCAACCGCTCTCAAGGATCGACGCAGTCTTACCTCATACTTCGAGTAGCACCTTCCCTTCAAGAATCCCAGAAAATTTTGCGATGTACCCCAAACCATGGTCGCCCGTGGGAGGATCGTACTCAGAACCAGATATCCGCCCAAACTTGTCGCAGGAGCTATCCAATAAATTAAAAAGTGAATCTTACCTGGAAACCTAATTGTTCCATAACTTGTAAAAATTATTGTGCACATTCCAAAAAGGATTAATGGTGGTACGGCAAAACGACAAAAATTTTGGTTTCCATAATCATTCCAAAGTTGCAATTCTGTATATACTTTCATAACTCTGACTTCCGAATTGGGAGTTTTTTCTACAAGTTTGTTGCACCTAGCAATTATTTGAATGAATCCCGCCAAACACATCAGCGACACGATGATGAGACCACATGCGGTTTTAAAAAATTCTTCGCCAGCCAAGATGTAAACCGAGATTCTCAAGGCAACCCAAATAAAATTTGATGAACCAAGAAAATGGAGCGGATCTATCTCCAGCCAAACCACAATGGGCAGTATAACTGGGAGTCCTAAGGCGGAAACTCGAATAAATACTTGCAACACTATCTCAAATAGTTTGTGGGTGATTGGCCGATGTGCAAATTTTCCTAAAGTTGCAGAATCACAAAAAATATATAAATAATTAGATAGATAAATACCAGATAGTATGAACTAGATAAATACCGACAAATTTTAGTGATTTAAATTTTCTGCATCTACCCTGTATTCTGTTGCCAAATTCGACAATTGTATTTATAATGTTAACAATTGAATTCGCCCGAAAAGCCATCATTACGCTCGTCGGGATCATTATTGGTAGGAAAAAGAAACTGTAAAGCAAGGCCAGTTTCCTTAAGGTATCGAGGCTACTCTGGTCCTCCTCGGGCTCATCGCAGTAGAATTTTTTTAACACGAGGGTAGCAAGTAGCACGAAGGAAGCAACCATGTGAAGAGATGACAATTTTAGAACGAGGAGTTTCAGACGGGAGCAATTTTTCAGGTATGCTTTTCCCGATTTTGCCACAAAACCAAATTGATGGAGGGGTCCATACACGGAGATATATGTGGATCCAATTTTCCATAATTGGTGTGGAATTATATCGTTTTCTGCAGTGTGAGACGAATCAGGAACCTTGAAAGGTTTGGGCAGGTATATAACTTTTTTAACAGTAGATTTTAGCCGAGACATGGTTTCAGAAAAGGATCTGCTATGGCGATGTTCTTCTAGAGTGGTTTTAAATTTGGTATGGCCATATTTGGTAGCTTCAGCGCACCAAGAATAGATTCCTGGGAATTATTAATGATCGGATTTTACGAATTACGAACTACATTGCCAAATAGTTTGGAGAAAGAAATAATTTAATCAGAGTAGGAATATGCTTCGAATTAGGGTCACATGGGGTGAGCGTGATCGGCAAACCTTCGCTTGATAACCGCATATTTTTGATAAACTGAAAACGTATGTTATGTTAGAACCATTATGTGATAATATAATTTAGGTAGGTCTATATACGTCGTGTATATGTTACGGAAGGAATATTTGGATTAAATTTGTACAATTATTGGCTCCTTATAAGGAAGGATTGTATAAACTAAGGAAATATGATTAAAGAAATTGTATAACCCTCAAAAATTGTCCAGGTTTTGCAGGGTTAATTTTTAGAACATACACGATACTAAGTTGGGCATTGAAAGAGATAACCAGGCAAGTAAATTTTATTCAAAAGTTGGGAATAATAATTTTACCGATAATTGCATTTAACCTTTTGCATTATATTTAAAATTACAATGCATAACTCCCAAGCCGTCGTTCATTTCTAACTGGGACAGTTAAATATGTCAGTTTATTTTGAATAGTCATGAATTAAACAAAGTAGGCAACTTAAATGGACTTAAGTAACATATTTAAACGCATAGGCATTCATTTTATGCAATTGAGAAATTTAACTTTTTCGAAGACAAAACGTAGTGCTGTTCATTATCTCTATTTGTATGCTGAGCTTGCAGTTCATATATTATTTTTGCATAAAGATTTTGATGGACAGGTTCAAAGTTATGAATCATAAATGAGAGATTGTTAAAATGGTCGTGCTTTTCGCATACCAATTTATGTATTCAGAGACGTGAGAGAATGTGTAAATGATGAAAGAATGGAAGTTTTTATTATATACTTTACAATTATAAATACTTTTGCAAAAAAAGGATTCTTAGGTTCGGCATCGCGGCTAAAAGTAGAAAACAAGTTTATTGTAGGATAACCACTTTATCTTAATGTCGACTATAATTAATAATTTCTGCAGCATTAGCTGAACCGCGGGCCAATTCCTAAGCCTTATATTTTTTGGGACAATTTTTTTTTTTAATTTCAGAAATGCTATTAAAGTGTAGGCTCTCCTAATTATATTTGGATAGTTTCAAATCGAATTGCCATATAGGATAAACATAGCTGTGTTTGTTTATTTAGTTCAAAAAAGTGTATGTTTTGGGTCTGAATAAGAAATTTCATTGAACATATTTATGTAGTAGGCACTAGCTAATACTTGACACAAACAATTGTATATACGTCAATTGGTTTGTGCCTATTAAAAAGTTTGTAGTGCAAACATAAATGGAGGTTACATTTAATAGTTTAAAATGACATATAAAAAGATATGCAATTAGATCATCGTAACTGAATGAATTAACCCGCGGTTCAGCAAATACTGCAGAAATTATTAATTATAGTCGACATTAAGATGTCAGACCGCAGTGGCTGGGCTAAATAAGTAAAAGACTCTCGAATTGGTGAGGAAAGAATGTTTGTGTTTATTCAGAGAACAACTCGCAGACTGAACACAGAACCAGCGTTGTTCACTGGTTTTATTTAGAGGACTCGGGAGAAAGCCGTCACTTTCTCCCGAGTCTCACAGAATATGTATCTACGATAAGTCCCTTACATTCCTCTCTTCTCCAATGCTTAAGATTAAACAATATGTAAACTAATTACACTTAAAGCTAAATAATAAAATCTTGGGAATTGCGAAACTTGATTCAGATGTGCTACATTAATTTCTAAACATCCACTCCAAGACCACATTATACCACTACATAACATATACATACATTAAATATATAAACTATAATGTTCAATTACTAACTAACTAGACTAGTAGACTCTTAATCCTATCTAAGATAACTGAATGGATGTAAAAGCTGTTAATATAAATACAATTTGTATACTTACCCCTGATTGCTCTATCCTAATTTTGCATTTAAATTATAACTCCCTTTACAGTAAAGATTAAACACTTACTCACCAAAACATTCCCAGACTTTTTAAAATAGTATTCTACGCGAGCACAGAATTTTTTTTCAATCGATCACTAGTTTTTACATAAAATAAACCAAATTACACTAAAATTCTTTTAACCTATGATTAATTACAAGCAATTTAATCAGAACGTAAACACGTGTATTTACGAGATCGTGAGTATGAAAGAGGGAGAGATTTTATTCCCGGCTGATGTATAGAATTGCATGCACAATGAAAACCTCTTTCTCTGCATTTGACTTGTTCAGGCATTTCTACCCTCTCTCTGATTGTACTTCCCTTTTTCCGAAAAGCCAAACTTTTAACCGTCACTCCATCCCTCCTAACAGATCATCATTTATTATTCAATTTTTGTTTTTGTTAATTAAAAAAAATGGGAAAGTATAGACGAAAGGAAATTGTAAAATGTGAAAAAAAAGAACGAATTCGGAAGCCTGTCGAAGTGCATAGACTACTAAATCATATTGATCTCTGTCTATCACAAAAATGCAAAATTAATCCCGGGTGGTTCAGTGTTGATAAAAATTCGAATTGGAGAGAAATTTTGAAAGTGAATCCAAAGACTAATACTACGAAAAAGAAAGAACTTCTGAAAAAAATTGGTCCACTTGTTTCTAATTCTTACTTCCAGTGGGAAGTTGGACAATGCTTGAAATATTATAGATATAAGAGTGAGAAAGTGCTAACAGTTTTTTCTCAAAACACTAGATCAATATGGGAAGAGAGTGTGAATGTTGCTCTTCAATTAGTTAATCATACGACTAATAATGCATGGAGTGTCTCACAGTGGTTAGAAGGATCCGTACAAGATTATCTTGATGAGACTCCCCAATGGAGTGATATGATGTCATTAGTAAAATACACTAAAACGAGAGAAAATATCGGGTTCGGGTTTCTCGGCTTGTATATCAAATACCTCATTGAAAAACTAGGGGAGAAAGGAGAAGGATATTATGTAAGTAATTAAACTTTTCTACTTCCTCCTTATATTTTTATAAAAATTTTGACATATATATGTATATACGTATAGTATTATCCTAATGGCTGTCTACTACCCCCTTTCATGGAATCTTAACGGACCTTTACTGAGCCAATTCTGGATGGATAAATTACCTAGTAATTGGAGGAAATTATTCATTCTTACTGAAATTCCAGCCGATTATACTCTCTGGTCCGAAATTAATTATCCCCGAGAAACATGCATTCCAGGTTAGTTATTATCTTTGTATGTATAGTAGTAAGATGTCTTATCAAAATGAAAATTTATGTAATCCTTACATGTATATAATTTTTTTATAGGTGGGGACGCCCATGCAATTCTCTATGTAATTGATCGGATGCCAGGAAAAATCACTCTATATGACTTAAATAACTCGTATCATGAGTCAAAAAGTGCCCCTGGGTTGCGATGTTATGACGACCTTACTAAAGTACTCAAAGAGGCTTTCGAAATAAAGGAGAAGAGTGAATTTCAAGTAGAATATTTTAAGGGACCACGGAAATGTAAGGAAGGTGTTAAACTTTCAGATAAGGAAAATACTAACGATTGTGGCATAGGAATTATTTTATTTGTGCGGAAGGAGTTACTTAATGAATTATTGAAGGATATTTATAATTTGAATGCCCGTGATAAAATACGTATTATAGTATACAATGAATTAAATGTTAGATATTTTGGAGGAGAGTTACCTAAACCCACATTATTAGAGGATGCTAAAATGGCTATGAAAGATCAGCAGGAGAATAAAAGACGAGAGAAAATAGAGAAAGAAAGACTTAATAAGGACAAAAGGGAAAAATTAAAATTAGTGAAAAGGACGACAAAAGTCACAAAGGTCAAAGTTGTTAAAAAGGTAAAGTCTACTGAAGGTGTAATTCGTTGTCAAACTCGATCTCGTGCATAATAATGAAATATACTGAGTAATGATGTAATATGGGTAAATAACTTTCTCTCCGTCTCACATAAGACTGCTTTTAACACAAGACTGAACCCAAGATTAATTATTATTCTAAATAGTTCAATACCAATGAACACATAATTATTATATAATCTTACATAACTTAAAATTACTTTCAATAATAACCAATATATTCAATTATTATATGTATTATATGTACTTCATAATTTTAACTGTGCCCACTGCTATATATCAAGGTGACATTGCTCGTTTGGTTTTGACAGTTTTATCCTAGATCTTTACATATGTATGTATATCTCTGATTTGTTTCTATTTAGTATACATAATTATATATGTTTATACTTCTTAATTATACGGAATAATAAAATTTTACATTCTTACTTAATTAACTTCTATGTACTCAGAAAGTTATTTAAATATTAATCTTAAGTACTCAATCATGACACTTATATCTTTAAAAAATTTTAATTGCTAAAACTACAAACATTATGGTATTCAAGACAATCGATTTACATCATAGTCTAATTATTATTTTTTATTTTTATTTCATTTTTTATTTATTTATTTATTCACCATTTATCTTATCTAATCTAGCTAGTATGTATCAACTAAAATCTATCTAAATGTGTATCACCTAAATAACAATCTTTAACACCATTAACATATTCTTAACTTAAATTGATATATTCTGCTTTATCCTAATCCCAAATATCCGAGTGAGGAGCTGAGATGTCTAGGATGTCGTCATCTTGAATTTCTGAAGAAGTGGTGTTGTGGAATGTTTGGGAATGGGGAGGATGTATCTTGGTCATTTTGGAGGGCGACTTTCGGGGTTTATTAATTGGGGATTCATTTTTGTATTTTCTTGCCTGGCTGCTTTTTGGATCAGTCCTATATTTCTTTGATAGGCTCTGGGGATTAGGGAGAACCATATCAAAGAGACTTGGAATGTTAGTTTTGGGGATCTTGAAATGCCCCCATTTCTCAGGTGGGTGGGTCTTTTTGGTATGGTGGGATCTCTTTTTTGACAAAATAGGCGGGACACTTTTTTTATTTTGGGAATTGGGAATCACCACAACTTCAGATTTAAGTTTAGGTGTTAAAATGGGTAGTGGAAACAAATCAGTAGTATCTACGTGATTTGTTTTCTTTCGTCTTATTTCGTTCTTGAAAGTGACGAACATTTGTCTTAATTTGGAATAGGTTAACAATTCCCCCTGTGGGATTGGTGTATCCATATACGAGGTAAAACTCATAAACTGAACAGGGGTGAGTTCTTTTTGGGGTTTTGTGATCCATTTTTGAATGTCAGGGATCAATTTTGATATTTGGATCGCTACGGGTTCATGGTTTCGCTGATATTTCTCTATTCCTTCTAGAATTTGTATAGTAAGGTTAATGGAAATATTTCGTGTCGGGTCAACACAGTTATGGATGAAGTACTCCGCATATGAGTTCTTCTCGAGACTATTTCTTTCACATGGTCTCGTAAGGTCTCGGCGAAGACTTGATGAGAGACATAGGGGCTTGGTCTCTTTTGCGAACCCGGTGAATCTGATTTAATTAAGGGTTCATTCCTTAGGAATGGAGGGAGCAATAAAGTTCGGGAAGGGGAACGTCTGATGATCAGAGGAGGTTCCTTCTCTGGTCTTGGAGGTGCTAACCGAAAGGTAGCAGGAATTGTACACAAATCGCTGTGTACTTTTTCGATTAGTGGTGGGGGTAATATTCTGTCCGGGAGTGACGGTTTATGCTTCCATGATAAGATTTTCTTATCGTTATCGAAAGACGAGTTAACCTCCCCTTGGGGCGGTACTAATCTCCCAGATAAACTGGAAGAGAATGTGGACACAGTGGGGGCTTCATCCCTCCAGGATTTGCTTAATTGTATAAGAGTTTTACTTTCTCGAAGAAGGAACTCCCTGTAATACTGATGGATTCTATCCTTTACTTCGACGTCCGCGTGGAACTTATAATTGATGCCCTCAGCCTTTAATCGAATACTTAGTGACTGATAAAGGACTTTGGGGGAGAGATAATAAGTATATCCCTTCTTTAATAATTTAAGGTCATGTGTGTATTCTTTTCCTAGTAATGAATCACCATTAACTCTTAATAAATTTAAGAATCTTTCTTTATAGTTTCTTGCCACAATTTGTGTCATATACGACAGAAAGCTGTTTGCTTATTTCACTGCACTTTTATAATGTTTATATAAAAAGATTCGATCATTCTCCGATAATATTTGTGCATTTTTACTTATGGAGGTAGGATTAAAATATATGACGTTGATGTGAAACCCTAGGGTCTCAGTGAAATACTTAAATAAAATTTTATTAAAATATGATGAGAGGCACTGGTGCTTCTGTTACGAGTAGTCAAGAACGACTGTACAAAATATAAAATCCGACTAACCCTCCAACATGGTTTAGGGTTCAATTCATGTTTGATGCGTTCGAGGAGGGGAACGTCCCTTGAAACTAAGGGATGATTTTGACTATCAAATGGTCAAATGGATCTACTTCCTGTTCTTTGGGAAAGACCCTTCTCGTCATCGTTCTCCCTGTTTGATCGGGAGGGTAATATAAAATTATGGATTTGCGGATGGGAGATGGTAAAATGGAGAGTCAATAGCTGGGATGCCAATGATTTTCCACATAGTGTACATAAATACTCTGGGTGGAGTATAACTTGTACCTTATCTATTTGATATTTTATTTTTGCCCATTTGAATACAAATGATAGGCTGTTCTTACATCTCCATGAACTATTCATGTGTGTAACAATTTCTTGTGGATCTTCTGACTTAGTAAAACATGAGTAATATCTATTTATAACTGCACGTCGTAACAATAGTATAGGAGATAAGGTAATTATTTCTGGTGCCATTGTTTTATTTTATTTTATTTTATTTTATTTTATTTTTTGTTATTGTTAAAAAAATTTTTTATTCAATTATATTAATATTTTTTTTTTTTTATTTTTTATTTTTTTTTTAAATTTATTTTAAAAGCTAGAAAACCAATTCGCCTCTGCTATTATTTCTCTAGGTAGATTTAAATTCATGTAGTAAATTTGTTCCGCGGTTGGTAAATACTCACAGGAGTGTTTTTCTACAAAATGAGCTATTAATTTAGAGTATGTAAATCGTTCTGTACATATGTTACATACGTATCCCGGTTTCGGAAAAATAACCACTTGTTGGTTGGGTTCCAATATATTTACATAAATCTTTGTCAATTTATTCTGCATAAAATGTAAATATTGACGGCATTGTACCACCGTACTTCTATGGAAAATAATATTTGCCGTATTATTGGAAATGTACTCACAGTATGGTGAAACACATTTAAAGTTCATGGATACGACTCTCTCTTGGGCCGTAGTTAAGTTAGGTGGAATACTTTGAGGGAAAGTCATTCTTAATTTGTATCTCTAATTGCTAGTCCTAATGTAGAATGCCACAATTTATAATAATATATCAAGAGCTGTCATTATTTCTAAAGGTAAATGCTCATAAACATAGTTCATCTGTTCATTTGTTGGGGCATATTTGGTGTCATGATCCACAGTAAAATGCAGTGCCGTATCTATCCTTGGCCCGGCCTGGAGAGTAAGGCCCTCGTCCGGCCTTTTATAGTTCAAAATTAGAAATTAACGTAGTCAGTAATTTGGATCATATTTTTCTTCTGCGAGGCTATGATTACATACATGCAATGAATCATGCGCTAAAAACGCTTAAACCATTTCATCTTATTGATTTTTGTAAATTTCTCTTGGACAAGATGTTGATCTCATAATTACGCGTTATAGCAACCAACTGAAATCTTAAGCTTTCCACTAAAAGAAAAATATTTATTTCAATCAGTTTCCAATGTTTAAGTTTGCTTAACGAGAACCACGAAAATCCTTTATGTGTTTCCCGTCTAAATAAACTTTTAACATTGGTTGGTATACATACATAAGTAAGCAAAAATCCATGAAGAAAAATATCAAAAAACGTTTTCTCATTCCACAATAAGCCAAAGAAATAATTTGTGCGAAAGTTTTGAGAAATTTAATGATTCATTCCATAAGAGGATAAGTATTCGCCGTCTCTTTATCTTGCTTTAGCACATACATAAGGCGTCCAATTTATACATGGAAAAGTTTAAGATTTTTTTCCCTACGACTGGATGTTTTTTATTCGAAACTTGCCCCATATGACGGCCACTGTTCTTAAGTACAAGAGTGCATCGATCTGTCTATGACAAAAACCAGAGTGTGCAATAGCAAAAAAGCATGTCGTGCCTAAAATGCCTTTTTGCCTATTAAATAGGCACGCGAATTTTCGGAATGCCCGAAATGCCTTTTTGGTAAAATCGGGGAAATGCGATCATACGATCGTATGATATGTACATAAGTTTTTTCAAAGTTCACTGGATTTGTCGACATGTGAACAATTAAATAATGTCTTATTGGTAAAATTTAACTGATTATCGACAGCACTAAACTGAATAATTACACATATCTTGAGGTGTAGGCATATTCCTAACCTCTCATTATCATGAGTGTCTACGTCAAGAATCTTGTGAAGTATTTGTGAAGAAGTGAAAGTTTAGTAAAAAAAATTTTGGAAACCGAAAAGTTAGCCAATTATATTGTTCTCATGGTTTCTTGTAAATAGTAATATTTCAGGCAATGTCCAATAGAAACATACCGAAAAAGGCACGCAAAAAGGCAAAAATGCATGAATTTTTTCCCAAAAGGCACCTTTTTGCTTACTCTGACAAACACACTTTCTGACAAATTGCAGGAGTATCTTTCTTCCACGTATTATTTTAATCGTTCCAAAGTACGTACCTTATACCATTAATTCGCAAAATCTGTCAGTACAAAAGGTATTGCTCAACCATGATTCATGGTCAATGAAACATCCGAAAAATCCTGACGGTTGACGGTGAATGTGAAATTCTATATAAGAGGGAATGTCTGTTGGTAACGGAAGTGAAAGTAAATTTGTCCGTGACAAAATCTGTTCGTACGGAAGTGAAAGAAGAAGGAAAGTTAAGTTTCGAATGGCGCGAAAATTCAAAAATCTTAAATTTGGTAAAATCAATAAATAAATGCTGGAGAAGGTGTGGTCATTACTGTCCGATGGTGGTTATCGGGGTGTGGCTGCCTGATGGTGGTTATCGGGGTGGGGTTTTGTAACATATCAAATAGGCTGCCTTTTAGCTTAGGCGACCTTACTTCCGCCTTGGCAAAGATGGCAGCCATAGCCTATTGCCAAAACATTGCCAATGGCAATGGCATCGCTTTAGGCTTTGGCAGCCTGCAGTGGCAGCCAAGTAGGATGGCAATCATACTGCCCGTGTACTGGGCTGGTGGGTTTACTGGGCTGGTGCGTTTACTGGGCTCGTGCGTTTACTGGGTTGGTGCGTTTACTGGGCTGGTGCGTTTACTGGGCTCGTGCGTTTACTGGGTTGGTGCGTTTACTGGGCTGGTGCGTTTACTGGGCTGCCAAATTTAGTGGGATGGTACGTTTACTGGGCTGGTGGGTTTAGTTGGCTGCCAAATTTACTGGACTGATGCGTTTACTTGGCTGATGCGTTTACTGGGCTGGTGCGTTTACTTGGCTGCCAAATTTAGTGGGCTGGCGCGTTTAGTGGGCTGATGCGTTTACTTGGCTGATGACCTAAATTCATCCCGGCATCACCCCCTTAGGAGAAACCACGGACAACGAATGTTTATTCGTTTACTGGGCTGGTGTGTTTACTTGGCTGATGCGTTTACTAGGGGCTGCTACAATTAGCGACTGATTTCTGGGCTGGTGATCCAAGCAATGTTGTGTTCTAAACTGAAAACTCTGTCTTATAATACACCCTGGCTCGAGATTATCGAACAGAAATTCTTATTTTTTCACCATGAGAAAATATCTTCAACATTTCACTATAATACTTGATTACCACATTCATGAATCTTTCTACGAGTGCTATGCTGATTATACAATTTTTCTTAAGTTACTTCCGTTGCAAGCAGACCTTCATACAGCTATAATAGTTTACCGCCCGGCGTTAGACGGGCTTATAGGCTTTGTTCTTTATGGCTGTAGGACCAAGGTTAAGTTTCATGTACCGAATTTGCACACTCCTAAATTTTCTTCGCAATAAGGGGATTATTACCGAAATTGTCGTCTTTCAACGCGTCGACCTAGGCTGTTTTTGTTATCACCTTTCCCAAAAATATTTCAAAGTTCAAAGTTTGAACTTTGAACCTACCTAGAAAAGGTCAATTTTGGTATATCTCTCCAACTAGCACATCCTGGGATGGAAATTCCCAACTCAAGCTCGACCACAAAAATGTTGAAAAATCGAAAATTGATAAAATGTTACAAGTTCTTTATTATTGAACCTTACGATAATCCGTTGACTTATTTATTATGTACCGAGTAATATCCTATTAATTTGAAATTTGAAAAATTGGTGAATACATTGATAAACCCCGGATCGTTAATTTTTGAGTGGTCAACATTACTACAAATTAAGATAAGCTAAGTTTTTAATCTGGGGCGATTTGAGTAAACGTTGCTTATTTCATAAATTTATAATCCCAGTAATGTTAATTTCCGATTTCATACCCTCATTACAAATTCAGATAAGCTTAGGTTTTCTATTTAGAACGATTTGAGGCTATTTGGTACAGATCTTGTCATATAAGTTGGCTCGCACAGCAAATTTGACCTAAATAAAGTCCCGACACCTTTACTCCGGAAAGCAAAAGCTGAAAATATAGATTTTTCCAAGGAGAAAATTCTGACATCAGATTGTCAGAAGTAAAAGTGACCATGACTTTTTTGACGAAAGAAATTCAAAGATCTGTCTAAAAGCGGTCGATCCCTGTAATATGAGACCCTTGCGAATACAATATTAGAATATAAGGATATGCCACTACCCTGAAGCTAGTGGTACAACTGAAGGATTTACGTATTGCAGTTCAAAACTATTGTGGTGTCATGTCAAACATAATTTTGGCAAAACTTTTACGCGACAAGTTGCAACGAAATACCTCTATTGCAACCGAGAATCATTTCTCCGTGACTGACACTCCCAATCTAGTCGAGAGTAAGCCCCAACTGGTTACTATAAATATGTTAAACCGAATAATATTCATAATTTTCAAATTATCGAAATTAAGGGGAAGCGATTTTTGAGCAACAAAGGGATTGAAACTGCAAATTTTTAGTATTTTCAAGCTCGACCTTGGGAATTTATTTCTCTGAATATGCCAATCGGGGAGCTATAAAAAATTGGCCTTCCTAAGTTTGAACTTTGAAAATAAGAGGAAATTTAGGCAATGTAACAGCTCTTTTTTGTGATGTTCCAACTGTTTATTGGTCTCCCCTCGTATGTTAGACAGTTGAATTATATCTAGTAACAACATGACCAGGCGGTACGGCCCTTCGGGCCGTCCGGCCTGGAGAGTGCTCTCCACCTAAATCCAGTGCTTCTACGGCCCTGGTAAAATGTACAATTAATTTGCATAACGTATAATATAATTTACAGATCTTACAGTAATACTGTAATTTTGGAGTTATGGTTATCTTTTGTAAGGAATTTACGTATAAATATTTGTTCATGGCTTTATTCAATAATTCATAACATTCATTATTAGAATAAATATGAAGGCTAATTAATTCACTATTATAAGATTGAAACTTACAGTTTGACACCATGCATTTATATATTGAAGTAACTACCGTCCCTTGACTCTGTGTTAGTTGCGGCGGAAGAGATTGAGGAATTTTCATAGTAATTTAGAGTACGCTTAATTATGTAAAACAAGCTATCATCCATTCCAATGAAATAAATTCCTTTTCATAATCTATAACTGTCAAATTTTCTTCTCTGATAATGGTTACAATATTATATTGATGTTCAATGCAATCTAAAATTAATTTCGCATAATTATTTTGCATTTCTACAGACCAGTTCCTAAATTTTTTACAAATTCGCTTATGAATCAAATTAAGTCTATCCTTATTTGTTAATCGCATTACTTTTTGAATAAGATTTCTCTCTTCCATTTTTTTTTATTAATATTATTATTTTTATTTCATTTTTTATTTTATATAATTATGTATAATGCATAATTAATTCGTCTAACTCTAAGAGTTCCTCCTCATAATTTCTGTCTAAAAAAAATCCTTTCTGCATATTTATAACTACACTATATTGTTCATAAATTTTTAGTAATATCCCATGTGATACGTGTAATAATGATAATCTTGTCGGTAATGGTGAATTTTGTTGTAATTTATTTTTAATTATTATGATTTGTGTCTTAGACTTGCACTTCATAAATTTAGATATAAGTTTATAATTAACCATATTTCTACTTAAAAGAGTTATAAATTAATTCAATCTTATGCTTTTGCTTGTCTTCTTTATTTTTTATAGAGTACGTACCATTATATAGTAAACTATATTTATGTGCTGCACAACTTCCTGTTGTGTAAACTACAAATAATATATTCAAGTGTTCTAGTTCTTCACTGTAATTCAAATTTAAGTAAAATCCACGTTGCATGTTTATAACTGTGTCATATTGTCCTTTTAATTTCAGTAACGCTTCCTTTGAGATTTCCATAATGTCTAAACAATCATTCGCATTATTTACTAAAAACTTTGTTATAGCTTTCCTTATTATAGCTAATTGTCTAATAATCGGGTAGAATTTAATAAATCTTTCTATTCTTTGATAATAAATCATTGTTGTCACGAGATATCTATAAAATATTATCGTCTACTATTATCAATACTATCGATAAGCTTTATTTTCCTCTTCATGCTTGGACGATTAATATGAGATTCACTCACTTTCCCAAGTTATTCATATATATATTATTGTGATCGGTGAATATTTATTTAATTATTTTATGTATTATGGTTCCTGCTTCTGTTACGAAGACACGAATTACCAGAATTTCTATACCATTATATACCATTATTCTATACCATTATTCTATTTCATTATTTGTATCCTTTACTATATTTTATTGGTTAATATTTATTTTATTACTTATTGAAGTTAAATATTTATTTGCATAGAAGTTAAATTTTACTCCTTAATTTTTTTTTTTATTCTTGCTCAAACACGTACTCTTGTAAAATACGTTGTAGCGATTGTTCCGCTAGTTCAATTAGAATCGTTGGGGCATTTGTTGTTGATTTCATTGTTTTTATTAATTGATGCTTTTCTACTAAAACAGAGGTAAATTGGCGAGCCAGATGGTTTCTAGCTGATTGGGGAAGTCGGGGATAAGTCATTCTTAATTTATAGTTTATTTGAGCAATAATTGGGTTAGGGTTTTCTTGTTCAAGTAATAGTTCAACATTATCAGGAGTTATCGGAACTCGAGCCATGATAAAAAGTGTCGCATTGATGATCCAGATCTAAATCACTATAAATATTTATTTTTTTTAAATTTTTACTTTCATTAGTGTTTACTTGAATACTAAATTTACGAAATCAGACACAACACAAAAGCAAAGCTAAATAAAATAATACAATTTTTCAAAGTAATTGTAGTTGATTCGAGGTAGGGATTTTTTTGCACTTGAGGGTCGACCACGTCCTGTAGTGGACGAAATTACTGGTCGTGCTTCTGTGGATGCTGTGTTAATGGTTATCCAACTTCCCGCAAAAGGTAGTGCGGGGAGTGGTGGTAATGCTGTTTCTTGAATTGGTCGGTGTTGCGCTAGATTCATTATGTTCTCTAATTGGAGAGGAGGTGGGGGTTCAATAGCTGGTAGTTCAAATTGAGGAAATCTGTCATCTTTCTCGTTCATTCGGTACATTGTTGATTTCTTATTTGGGATCTCCCGAGATTCAGGGATTGTTGGTTGAGATTGAATAAAGCTTTCAATTTCAATGTGCTCATCCTTATTGCATGGTCGCTGTTTGATTCTGTGAGAATTTTTCAGTTTCCTCGTCAAATTTAATATAGGTTTTCTAATTGCTCTAGTAAAACCGTATATGAGAAGAGTAAACGCCAAGAAGCATACAATGTTAATAAAGACTTCAAGATAGACTGGAAAATGACATGCTATTCCACCCGAAGTGATGAGGTCATCCAAAGTCATTGCTCTTGTATTATGACTCAAGTGTATTACTCCCAATAGTCGATGAATGTAGAAAAGTAATATACAGATTAAACCAAATAGTACGAGATCAATGATTAGAGACGTACTGTTCATGGTTTGTGCGTTAT
Organism: Folsomia candida; assembly: GCF_002217175.1. NCBI lineage: Eukaryota > Metazoa > Arthropoda > Collembola > Entomobryomorpha > Isotomidae > Folsomia > Folsomia candida. The sequence continues at coordinate 97,938 of NW_019091243.1, forward strand.
TTAGAATTTTATCATGCAAAGTTGATAATCCTTTAAAATCTTCAAGGGTAAAATTTCGTCTCTCCCAGTTTGGATGAAAAGCTGGCAACATAGATATGTTAGTTGTTGCATGTACGAATGAGTGAGGGCGTGCGAATTTTAATGGAATTAGATGGAATTGAGACACATGCCGAGTAATGCATGGATAACTAGGATGAATAAACTCCTCATGAATTATTTCTTCTTCTGAATGTGGATTAGTCTTTATATTGTATTTAATCCGACAATGGCATGGTAAATTTACGATAATAGAAGCAATGTTCATTTTGTGCATCCTAATGGATTGTGGTGATTCATGATCACATAAAATTTCCATTCCCTCGGTTGGATTAGTTATCGCTACTTGATCTCGTTCAACATATGTAATGCGCAGAGACGTTGACTGTTGTTTTGTATACTGACACACGTCCAAATCCGTTGTTGTTCCACCGGATATCAAATAATGGGTACACGCGTCCGCGCTCATAGCTGATATTATGTGATTTTCCAAATGGCATAGAGAGGTATGATATAGTCCACATCTGTGTGCAGCTGTCATACTCAAAGGAAAAACTAAGGGTCCTGCTTTGATAACAAAACTTGGGGGAGAAGTTAAAATTAAAGTTGCATTTTTAAATGCTACAGGGATTGGTATAACTTCAAAAATTTCGAACTGTTTATTAATTGGTCGTAATGGAACTTTAATTAAAATATCAATCCAATGATCGGAGTAGTGACACTCACAGAGATGCTCTTTATAGTAAACTCCTAAGTGTTCTATTGGAATGGCCAAAGTGTGTCCTTGATGTTTTAAACCATACGATAACTTGGTTAGTTCGTGAATCAATGTTGATTCGGAAACGTAGATAGAGGGAATAAGTCTATTGTGGCAAGCTAATTTACTTGTGAAACCGACCTGTAGGTATGATGAAAATTGTTGTAGATCTCTACATCTCTACTAAAAGTAATAAAACGATGTCTCTGCCTTGTGTATTTTCCCATAATGGTGAATCTAAGGCAATCTCCATTTGTTTCCCCATACGTTCCAATGCAGTTTTTACTTGGTGTTCAAAGTTTGATATTTCTTTGGCTTCTACTATAATATTCCTATGATTGACATCAATACGTTCTTTAAGTGCTTTCACATAGTTTTTCACTTCACTAAAATCGCTTGTAACGGTTTTAATGAAGCTTTCATCGGCTAGTCCATAAAGTGCCGATTCAATTGTTCCAATGAATCCAAATGGAGCTGATCGCTTTGTCCTTGATTCCTGATTTTGAGGAGTATCTGGAATTAATGGGTCCACCCAGTTATACCAGTCATCGTCATCCTCATATTCTTGTGTGGAATTATCTCTTCTTATCTTTGATGATGCCGGGACATTTTTTTATCTTTTTTAGTTTTTATCTATCGATCTAGACAGGCTTTCTTGAAAATGACGAATATGAGCTTCAGTATGAGTTGGTATATTCTGTCCAAATTTATTAACTCTGTTTGAATATTGATGAAAAATCCGGTGTGTTGGTTCGTCTGCAATGGGTCGAGAGGGGTTGCCTCCTTTATGAAAAGCTTGTCTTAAGTATCCCAATGATTCATATGTTTGTTTAAGGTTTTCTAATACGTTCTGGTAAAAGTTACACTTTCCCACTCGACAAAGTGATGGATAGTTCAAATTTAAAACTTGTATCTGTGGTATCATTGGAACTGAGAATGAAAGAATTGCCGAGCCTGTATATACGTAATTATTTAACTTTTGTTTGGGAAATGCTCCTGTGAATAGTCGTATCGGTGGATGGTGGTGAGGATGAAGATTTGGGGTTGGGTCTCTCTCTTCATGGGAAAAATCGACTGGCTACCCGCGATGAATAAGCCAATTAATAAGATGAAGGTCGGTCTCATTCTAAATAAAATTTTTTAAATGTTTAATTATAATTCTCATAATTTAATTCCCACTATAAATAACTTTAATAAGGCTAAAAGCTTAGTCAAGCATATAATCTTTAAGTTTCACTGGGCGCTTAATCTTTCTTCCAAATCTATTTATATAAGGGGAAATTAACGCGAGTTCATTGTCAGTTAAATTGTTAATTGATTCAATATGTATTTGATTATTAGTAAGGGACTCAATCTCATTTCTCGTTCGAATTAATTCTGATGGAGTATCTCTATGTTCAGGCGAGTTAGGAGGGTTGGATGGTAGAATATGCGATGCAGGTTTCCTTTGCAGTTCCACATCTCTGTTAAAACTTTGCTCCAATGATTTTAGGGATTTATATAGGGATGATTTATGTGAAAAATCGGTTGTATCTCTTTGCGTCTCTCGTAAAATAAGTTCCGGTCGTGCATACGTTGGTGGAAAAATCTGATCATCCTCTGCCGAAGAGTCAGATTCATACTGTAACTCTGGGTAGTAATATTCCTTTTGTTCCGTTTTGCCATTGCTGGATTTTAGTGGTGACAAGGTTTGTGCTACATTTTTCTCATTACTCAATATATGTGATACTTCCTTGTCCATAGTTTTGCTTTCACATGAATAGTAATAGTACAATGAATGTATTATTGTATGTACTGTATCATTACGCATTTGGTAATTTTCTATTTTATTATTCATCTCGGTTATTAAATTTCGTAAGGAGAACCAATTTTTATAGTATTCATAGTGAGAAATGGCAGCTACGGCGCATACAATATTCATTGCGATTCGCTTCTCGTTATGTATTGCGGTGAGGAAAGTTTCTCGTGTCCTTGTCAGTGGTCTTTCTTGAGATTGACAAAAATATAAGGCTTCCATTAATTTTTTTAATTCAAAATTTTGATTCTCGTCTAAAGTTACTTGTATGAAATAAGTGTCGTTCGTATGCTGTTTATCTGCTATATATTTTTGTACAACTACTGTTCTCGTTTCGTCCTGGAGTAATATTACGTTTATTACATAATTTTGTTCACTTCCATGTTTAATCCATTCTTTAAAGGTTCCAGAACTTTGGGGGTATAGATTTGGATTTTTGTTAAATGAAATTATTATATTTTCCAATCCATTTGTGAGTATTCCTCGAACCAAGTCCAAATCTGAGGGTTCTTCATCAATTATTGATGCAAATGTATACCCTGGAATGATTAATTTATCTCGTACCTGGTCACATTTACTCGACCGTAAGTTAGTTGAAAGATTCCATAGTTGTAGTAGTTCAGATTTTAATGTATCTTTATTTATCGTTATGTATTCATGTAACATCTTTAATCTGCTCATCCATTCTTTAAAATCAATTGGATTTTCTTCTTCAGACGACTCGCTCTCTTCTGAGACTGGGTAGTATAATTTCAATCTCTGCACATGTACGACAAATTTTGCGCCGTTAATCGGGTTTAGTACTTGATAATTTAATGAACTCAATTCACTTGTAATTATATAGGGGCCTTGCCAATTTTTTGTTAGTTTTGGGGTCGAATTTCTTGACGTCGCAGGGCTATAGACAAGGACCAAATCTCCAAAATCATATTTAGTTGTGGCTCGTCCTTTATTATATAACGTCCGTTGGCGGTCCCTCTCTTTGAGTATTGATTCCTTTATACACTGCCTTATCGTTTTGGCATGTTGTAATTGTTCTTCTCTACATATAAATGGAAGAAGGCCTAATAAATGATCTATCGGAAATATTGGTTTTCTGGCATAAACTATTTCATATGGTGAGATTTTTAACGTCGATTGATATGCCATATTAATTGACAGTTGACAAAACGGAATCAATTTTGCCCAGTCGGAATGTTCATGTTTATCTAAGAAGCAACGAAGGAATGATTTAATTGTAGCATTTGCACGCTCGACTGGGTTCGCCTGGGGATGGTATGCAGACGTGGTGTGTTTCTTTATATTCATTTTTTCCATTAATTTTTTTATAATAGAGCTAAGAAATGATGTTCCTCTATCGCTAATAATAGCTCTGGGAATCCCATGATGAGCAATCACATCCTCCAATAAGAATTTCGCTACTGTTTCTGATTGTTGATCTTTTGTTGCTTTAATAATAGCGTATTTCGAGTACACACATTGTGTCGCTAATATGTATTTTGAGCCACAATCACATTCTCTCAATGGACCTGCAAAGTCAATTGAAATAATTTGCATAACTTGGTCGACGGGGTAGGGATTCGAATAAAATGTACCTAATAAACCCTGGGGTCTACGAATAGGTCTCTTCGCTCGTTGACAAACGTCACAATTTCTGCAGTAACGATAGATTGTTTGTTTCATTTTTGGCCAAAAATATTTAGAAGTTATATTATTATACGTCGTCTCAAATCCTCTGTGGCCAGCGAATGGGTGATTATGAAATTGTTCTAATAATTCTCTTCTTAATGCATGAGGAATTATGGCTCGTGGATGGTTTAATTTTATGTTGTATAGTATTCCGTCTATAATCATAAACTTCGCTTCAGTAGTCACATCACGGTTTTGGAGTGAATTCATTATTTTTATACAATCTCTGTCCCTCTTTTGCAGTGGTGCGATGCTCATTTCATTTATCATGAAAGAGGAAAGATGCAGTTCCTCATCAAATGATTGCTCTGGTTGTGGGCCGATCAACAATCGTGAAAGAGCATCCGCATTTATTTGTTCGTTCCCCGGACGATATCTAACTGTGAATGTGTAATCAGCCAGGCTTAATGACCAGTTAAAAATAGGACGGTTTGCTTTCGCAGCAGTCTTCCAAATCCCGAATAAGTAATTGGTTTATGATCCGTAACAACTTCAAATGTTCGTCCATAAACATAACAATGCCAATGATTTACTGACAATACAATGGCTAAGTATTCCTTCTCGGATGTAGAGTATCTGCATTCAGCCTATGAAAATACTTTGCTAAAATATTCGACAACATATTCAGTATTATTTTCTTTATCTGGTTGTGATAAACACGAGCCTGCTCCGAACTCGCTTGAGTCTGTGTATATAATTATGGGAAGATGATCGCGAAAATGTTGTAAAACTGGAACCGTAGTTAAAAGTTTCTTAACCGTGTCCCATGCTTGTTGGTGGTCCTCATTCCATTGTAAGACTGAATTATTCTCAATTAGTGCGTATAATGGTTTGCAAATTACTGATAGATTCTTTAAATATTTTTTATGATAATTCGCTAAACCCAAAAATATTCTTAATTTTCTAATTGTGTCTGGGGGTTCTAATTTTATAATCGCTTCTATCTTACTGGGGTCCGGTTCAATTCCCGCGGCTGATACAAAATTTCCCAAAATTTTAATTTTGGTAGCAGCTATCTTACTTTTTTTTGTTGAAACACTCAATTTATACTCTCTAAGTAGCTCAAATATCTTCCTCAAATGTTCTAAATGTAGTTCATGTGACTGGCTATGAATGATAAAATCATCCACAAAATTCTCTAGAAAGTCACCTAGATATGGACGAAAAATGGTGGTTAGCGTCTTGACAAATTTTGCAGGTGCAACTTTGAGTCCAAACGGAAGTCGCGTAAAGCAGAAGACGCCTGTCTCCAAGACAAAGGAGCAAATTAATTGATCTTCTGGACATAGTTTACATTGTAAATAGCCTTTTGCCAGATCTAATCCTGTGAAATATTTGGATTTTCTGAGGTTGTTGAATAATAATTCTTGCGATTGTATAGGAAAGCTATCGTCCACAATATGTTGGTTGACTTTCCTTAGATCGACACAGAATCTAGAAGACGAAGTACCTCCCCCTCGGTGGCCATTTTTGACGATGATTACCGGCGACGCCCACGCAGAGTTGGAGGGTTCCACTATCCCATGTTTAATCAATTCATCCAGATGTTTTTGAATTTCAATTCTTTCATATTCTGACGTTCGATATGGAGTTTGTTTTATAGGTGTCGCTCCTGGTTTCAGTTGAATTGGTTCAATCGTAATTTTTGATGTAGGTAATATTTCGCCATCCGAATAGAAAATGTCAGAGAATTCCATTAAGAGATCTGTAAATTGGTCCTTAAATTCTGGTGGTAGGTCTTCCTCTAGGATAGTATTTATGTCTTCTCTCTTAAGTATTCCGGTGATAAAATGTTGACTTTCTTTTATTTTTATTTGTTCTAGTGATAAACCTTTATGATTTTCTAACTCCATTTCCTGTTGTGCTGTTTCTATTTCCAAAGGTTCTTGTATCACCCCATTTGGAATTGGGAGTAATGATGCAAGTTTAGTATTCTTATACAATTGTACATTGTTATCGTTCAAGTTGTTAATTTTTATGGAAATTATTCCCTCTTCATAGGCCAATTCCTCTAACATGACTCCTAGTTCCGTTATGAGTGTTGCTTTTTCAACGAATAAGTAATTTCCGTCATTTAAAATGTCAGTATTTAATTGTATTGTTGAAGATTTATTAGGGTGGAGAGTGGTGTGCTCTTCTACTCTCAGAGTAATAATTTTATTCTCCTTTTCAGGACAAAGTAACGGAAGTGACTGTAAAAGTTTATTTGTTTCGCGTTCATGTGGAGAGATAAAGGGAAGAGTCTGTCCATCCTGTAAAATCAATAGATCGCGTCCAAAATCCAGTGAAACTTTATGTTGTCGTAAAAAGTCACGACCCAATAAAATGAAAAAGAGATCCGTCGTTGTGACAAATAAATCTACTTTATATTGACGAGAGAGAAAGTGAATTGACAAATTTATTTGGTTCTTTATAAAAGTCGGTGTGGTTGAGATTCCGTGTACAACTATGTTGGCTGGGGTTAACTTAAGTCTCAAATCTTGAATAATTTGTTCATTGACTAGAGATATATCTGAACCAGAGTCGAGAATAGCATACACTGTTAATTCACTAAGCTCTGGTATATGTATTTGAATTGATGTTAGCGATTGTTTAAATATGGCAACTCGGTATGTTTGAGAGGATTGTTGATGGAGGGACCTCCCACCCTCCGTGGGTAGTTTAAATTCTGGGGACATTGTCGAATGAAATGTTCTACACTACCACACTTAAAACAGCGAGGAAAAGTTTGTTCCGGAAGTTTGCTTTCATTATGTGTGTAATTTCCGTTGGGTTCCTGAAATGTTACTTTTTTGGGGTATGCATTACGAGGTTGAAATTCTCGAAAATTATTATCTGGATATTTATTCCATGTACGTGTTTCATTATTTTGATTTTGGGAAAATTGTGAATCATATTGGGGGTATGCATTTCGATTTCTTCTCTGGTAGGGAAAAAATTGAGGTGCTCTTTCAGCAATAGGGGAGTCGATGTGATGATAAATGGGCCTCCTATCCTTTGGTGGTCTCAATTGTTGTGTAAAAACATTCTCTTCTTGTAGAGGTCGTTCATTTTGTCTGTTTTCACGGAATTTATTAAGCATGTTAGCTTCATCTACTTTGCTCAATAATTCTTTTAATTGTGCTAAAGTTGTTGGATTATGCAAATTCACATTCGTGAGTATAGATGGAAGAAGACCACGACGAATAAATCTCAATCTCTCCATATCAGACATTTTACGGTCAAGTCGTGTGCATAAATTATCCACTCTAATTGCATAGTCGTATGCATTTTCATAATTACTTTGTTTAGCATCCATAAGTTGGAACTGAATCGCTTCTTGTCGAGACTCAAGGGGTCCTGCTGATGCTAGAAAAGCCTTCTCCAAATCTACCCAATTCCATTCTCCAAGTCCATCTCTAATCCTCTGGTCCTTACTTTGCAGGTACCACGCCCAAGCCAGTCCTCTCAACTGAGTGGCCAAGATGTCACATTTCTGTTTTTCTGTCCATCCATTAGATTTGCTTACCCACTTTACTCTTTTGGTTTGATTGTATATCGTGCAGATTTTTGAGAAGCTCCCGTAGATTGACCTGGTTGTTCTTGGAATACTGTACCAGTATTAAATGTTATATGTGCTGGTCCAGCTTGACCTGCATTATTAGTAGAGCTAAATCTCTGTCTTGCTTGTTGAGCAGAGAATACTAATCTATCTATTCTGCGATTCGTCTCATCTAGCAAGTTATCTAATCCACCCTCTGAAATTATTTCTTCGACATCTTCTAAATCTCCCGCTTGTACGTCACTTGCATCTTGAAATTGAAATTCAGACTCTTCTTGCACTCCTCTATTTTCGTTATGAAAGTTTTGCAAATTTTGCGCTTGTAAATTTTGTCCTTGGACAACTTGTGCTGGTAAACTCTGTGCCATTATGTTCTAATTATTATCCGTCATAGACTTCTATTCGTTAAAATTCGTTAACTTTATCTCAAAAATTTTCAGGTACTCATCGTGTAATCATTATCTTATCTTATTTGCTAATTACAGAGAATTCTCTTCTGCATATCTTTTTCTCCGTATTTCTTGTTAAATCACTTTCTTTAAAATATTGAAAATTTAAAATATTTAAAATATTGATGCATCACTCGCATCAATTTCAACAACAATCTCAAATCATCTCTCCTCAGGTTCCTAAACATTTCTGAAACTTGTGAGGGAGGTACATACATAGCTTTTCAGGGGTCAAACATTTTACACCCAAGAGAAAGCCTGGATCCGATAATTTCACAATACACGACAGAATGCTAACGGGAAAATTTGCGCATTACTACTTCTTCTTTAAAATAAATGTAATAAATAATAACTGACCACTACCAACGGTAATGATTAGTATGGTTCAGCCTGCCAGTTCTGAGTATCAACTTTCTCCGGGCCCTGGATTAAGTTGTACTTATTATTCCCTCTTGATAGTAAAATTCGTCAAATCAATCTTGGATAGTTGGAGTTTGAGCCATGTGAATCCAGCTTGGATCAAATTGTCCATTATTTGTTGAATTTATAAATTAGCATAAGTAGTAGTATTAAAATTGAGAATTGGATTATGGTTTGGCAGGTACACATGGTGGAATGAGGCAAACTGAGACGGAAGATGAGATTATTTTTTAATTTAGACAAAATTTTCGTGGTGGGTAAGTTGAGATTAGCAAATTTTATTGGTAATTTTTGTAGGACCGATGTATAGATTGTTTTAATAAAGCATGATTTTAGTTGATCAAATAGAAAGGAAGAAAGATATGTCGCACTCGTGCGACAAGCGTCTAAATTTATGAAAAACTGACGCACTTGTGCGTCAAAATAAATTTTCACAAGACACTGGTGTCTTGTTCGATGAAGTTAATTTTTATGCACTAGTGCATTAAATTAACTCAACCTGCAAAGAAATGTCAGCACTGGTGCTGACGAGGGGTGAAGTGACACTTGTGTCTCTTCCATCAACAAAAAAATGAAGAAAAATTTTGCGTTGCCAAATAAAATTGCGAAAAGAGAAATGGAAAAAATATACCTTATTAATTATTTTGTTTTTATAATACGGAGGATTTGTAACTAATTTTGAAGAGGATCCAAATCCCACTTCTGACACCAAAATGTCAGACCGCAGTGGCTGGGCTAAATAAGTAAAAGACTCGAATTGGTGGGGAAAGAATGTTTGTGTTTATTCAGAGAACAACTCGCAGACTGAACACAGAACCAGCGTTGTTCACTGGTTTTATTTAGAGGACTCGGGAGAAAGCCGTCACTTTCTCCCGAGTCTCACAGAATATGTATCTACGATAAGTCCCTTACAAAGATAAAGTGGTTATCCTACAATAAACTTGTTTTCTACTTTAAGCCGCGATGCCGAACCTAAGAATCCTTTTTTTGCAAAAGTATTTATTTCCTAGTTTTTATTTGGTTCTAATTTATTCACATCAACTACCTTATCAAGCTATGGTCTATACCCTACATTGCAAAAGATACCCTCAAAATAATCCGTGCAGGTAAAAGTTTATTACCGAATCGTGACAACAATAATATCTGCCTAACACAAATTTGTTATGCTATGGAATAAAGATTCTCACTTTGCGGTAAGAAATTTAAATTTGGCAGATAAAATTAATGGTAAAAATTTCTTACAATTACGGTTGAACGTCATAGTGATACCGGCGGTGAAGATTTTCTTACCAAATTATTTTGTGCGTAAACATAATTCTCGATGAATGGTAAATAGAAAAATTTGGAGTCATGAGAGTGTTGGAAACGGATGTGGACCACCCAGTTTATCTTTTGCCAGATAGTATATCCCCGGTCAATAATTTCAATTTTGATGAATTTCAACGTTTATTGGTACCATCGTGTAAGATATAGCATCCCATGAACATGTTGACAATTACTAATTGCATCTCCACCCTTCAGTGTGGCCTAACGATTTGCAACTAGATTGTATTTTTGAAGGAAAATAATGTAGACTGCATAGATAAGTGAAATAAATAATTTCTGTTTAAATTGACTTAGGTATTTAAAAGTGGGAAAAATCCAATTGCATTGCCAAATCTGAATTCACCAAAAGAGGGACAGTGAAGAAACGAAACAAATTTTCCTAATTCAAAAAATACGAAAATTCCACTCGATTTTTGTGTGATAAATTTTGAACAAATTTGAGACAATTTAAAATACGCATATCACAAAAGGAGATACCGCACTGATGGATTTGGCTTTTTAAAAGTAAACCTCCTGATGGACTACTTAAACGACAAAGTTTATTGACGTGTAGGGCTTCAAAAACTCAATAGTATATGAGGATTTGCACAGGCTTAAAGCTTAAAGCAAAAAATTTTGCACTGGAACATCTACTTCTTAGCCCGAGTCAGGGCTTATGTAACCGTCATGTCTGTCCGTCCAACGATAACTCTCTTTAAATTTATCCGACCGGGTTGAAATTTTCACCATATGCATATTGGGCAAAGTTAGGAATCAAGTTCGAAGATGAGCCAAATCGGTCCAGTGGTTGACCGGTGGGGGTCATATAGGTGGTGGTGGTAAGGCGCAGCAAAATTTCAAAATAGTCGTAGAAAGATGAAATTTGGTACATAGGGCATTAATGGCATCTAATGAAAGAATACTAACTAGGGAATTGGTATAGGTGACAACCCTGGGGGCGGTAGGCACCTCGGAAGGTTCCCTAGTAAGTAAAATTTGGAAAATTATCAACCGGATGGGATGACCCCCACCGAGTTTAAAATATCGTCGGAGAAGTTTGAAATTTGGTACATACAGTCTTTAACATTGAAATAGCACTTTTTTTGAAAATGTGATTTCTTTAAAACAAATGGACCAACCAATGTAGGATTTCACACAATTATAGATAATTCATCTATATTCAATAGCATATCAATTTTAGACATGAAATTCATATACATATTTTTGCATTTAGGAGAAAGTAAAAAATGGTAGACACTGCACACTGTAGGTTTTTCAAAATCATATTAATTTTGATAACTCCAAAGGAAATATCAATTTATCATGCCATGGGTGTGGTAAAAAAAATTATGTTTATTTTTAGGCCAAAATATAAGAAATATGAGCAAAAAAATTTTTTTTAAAAGGCTGTCAGACAATTTTATTGACCACGCCCACTATCCAGAGGGGTGTGGCAATTAATTTATTTTGAAAAAAATTACTATGTGCAATTGCCATTATGCACAGGTTAATAAAAAGTTGCAAAAATTGTTCACCCCGGCGAGACTAGAACTCAGTACCCCTTGCCGTGCAGACCTACCGCCTGCCCCTGCCCCACACAAATACCTGTTTTGTATGTCATAGTTATTTCGCTGTACTTATTAAACACACTTACTGATAGTAAACAAATTGACATTATAAATAGGTGTATCACCAATTCAATAAATTTTTTAGACCTACACATGTAATACATGAAAAATAGAGCTTATCTTGATGCATAATTTCAGAAATTATGCTAATTTGAAACATTAAATTTTTATCAGACATCAGCTATCTGAAAGTTTCAAAATTCCATTGCGAAGGAACTACTCAAAATCTTGAAATTTGGAGCGAGATGACACTGGCAAATTAAATTCTCTAATTATTTTGCCTTTTGGCATTTTTCGATTTGACGCCTTGTTTTGGCTTAATCTTTGTGAGAGTTCCTGAGTGGTGACCCGGAATGCATTCTTAGCTTCGCCGGGCCCCACTTGAGCATATTCGCATATGCTTTTTTGTGACGGGACCCCGCCTTCCGGCTTTGCCTCACCTA
>NW_019091243.1:115000-150399 GCF_002217175.1 Folsomia candida
GAACAGGAGAAAACATATGAGATATTTTAGAGATTAGTATATGTATGTTTGTATTTATTCGTGTCATGGCTTTTGTTTCATAAATAATCGGCATTTTCCAAGTTTTAATGATGTTTATAAAATTAATTGTGAATTAAAAATATCATTAATGATTACATGAATTAATTATTGACTTTATAATTTAGTAATAAATGAAAGTCGAGAAGTTAATTAAATAAAAATTATAAATCCAGTTTCAAAAAAGTTTGAAAAATTTCCTATCTCATTAATTAGACAAATTAATTATTCAGTAATTACATAATAATTGATCATTACAGGCAAGCATTTAAATTTTAGTATACGATAGAAAAAATCCAATTAATCCTTTTATGATTAATTACCAAAATAATTCCGAATTTTCTCCCTCATCGCAACCAAATCCCGGCCGCATGAGCAATCACAATAAGCCAGAATTTAACCTGGTAAGAACATTTCTTAACCTTATGTTTGAAACAGACTTGCGCCAGGAGGGATCCAAACCAGCCTCCTAAAAGTTCCAAAGTGTGCAATTTGCACTCCGAAGTTCGCCAACCGGAATTGCCGGCCGCTCGCTTATCTTTCGCCATTTCGATAAAACTCCAAATCCCAAAGAATACGAAGAAAATGGAATACGCGATCGCATGGGGTCCATTCTATTTTATTTTTACTGCAAATATATGTTTCATATATAGTCAATAATTTCCCAAAAGCGAGATTTTGTAGTGCAAATAATTACCAATTACAGAAATTAATTTAAGGATGCACCTATTTAATTATCTTGTTGTGGATATGCACCAGATGGGAAAGTTTTGGTAGGATTGGACCCAAAGGAAGGTACGATTCGTTCTACTGTAACAATTTCTTGTAAAGTTATGCTCCAATAATACACAGTGTGAAGGTATGGTGATGGAACATTAAGTTAAAGATTATATTACAGAATGGAGAGGATAGAACCCATTTAGGGGGAACATGTATAACACGCCTCTGCAGCACTGATAGATGAGAAATACGTTTAATAAATAATTGTGGTTGTGTAAATAAACGTACAAGTCCTTATAAATTAAATCAAGTTAAAATGTCATATTCCTATTTTCATGTGACGCGGCATGAGGAACAGCAAGGGAAGCTGTCATAGACTATGTGATGGCAAACGTTTATTGACTTACGAGTTCTAGATCAATTAATTAAACCATAAATTAAAGAATACATTTAAAATTTTAACTCAATAAAAATATTTTTATTTTATGAGAATATCTTCATTTCAAAATGTTTAATTGTTAAATTTAACACCGATAGTGAAAAATACAAACAGTTTATTGACTTCACCATTTAACAGGTGGTAGTTAAATGAACAAAGATCGTGGAATGAAAAATTTTATAGAAAATCAATCTCTTTAAAATTATAACCCCCTGTAGTACATAAAATACTTGGAAAGTATTTACATATTACGGAAGTACCAAATTTTCCACAAGTTTTCGAATTTCGTCAACAAAACGGGATATATAGCTAATAAATTAAATCCTCTATTGGAAAATAAAACTTTGTCTAACAAAAAACAATTATAAACTATAAATTCCGCTTATAAATTAAACATTGATTAACCTCAATAGCCTCACACAACTGATCTTTTCCTAAGACTTAGAAAATAACAAGACCTTCCATTTCCAAAATGACGCAGAAATCATTCAAGTAATTCTTTTTAAAGATTTTTCTATACTTTTTCTGTAAAATGTGTATTTTGTTTGGCGATATATTTTTCTGATGAATGTTTGCGTCCCATTGTTAAATATTAGCGGAAAGTTACGGGTTAGCTTCTGAGTAGAGAGGACGTGTCCTTCTTTTCTCTCGCTCTACCTAATACGCCTACTTGAAGTTAGTCTGTAAAATCTAACAAAATTCTCTTTGGCTAACAATAGCAATGAAAGTCGCTAGTCTGTAAAATCTAGCACAAAAAATTTGGTCTGTAAAATCCAAATGTTTCGAACAATGAATATTTAGTATGTTCAACCAACTACTTTCCAAACTTAACCAAAAAACCGAGCTCAACAAAGAGATAAATAAATCTGAATCTAGTACAGATAATTCTGGTGAATTTAGTGATTGCAGACTCGATCTAACAAGCCCAATAGCAGTTCTGCGGCCTGAAAATAACGCTTTTCCTACGACACCTACAGCACGACAAAAACGTGTCAGAAATTCAGTTTCGCCTCCAGAAACCACTGCAAAATCCGACTTAAAAAGACAAAGAAATCAACGAGAAAGTCACGACCTAAGTGAGTTGAACCAGTCTGCAGTTAAATCTACGATGGGCGATAATATTGAAGCCATTATCAATAAAGCTATTCAGGCAACAGAGAATCGAATGACCGTGCTTATAAAAAATGAGATGCAACCAATTCACGAGTTTATCAGTTCTCTAAAAGTATTAAACAGTGACGTAAAAGTGGTAAAAACTGAGATCCAAATCATTAAGGAGAATGAAAGGCGTAAAAACATTGTGGTGTACGGGATAAAAGAAAATCCAAACGAAAACTATTTTGAACGAGACAAAATTATTGAAAACCTTGCTACCACCCTAAAAATTCCGACATTAGACTACGATGATTCTTTCCGGCTTGGCAAATTTTCGCCTGACAACCCCAGACCACTCCTCATTAAACTTTTGAGGCAAAGGGACAAACAAACCGTAATGCGCAACTGGGGTAATCTTAAAGGAACGCCCATCACAATTCGAGACGACCTCACCCCCCTTGAGAAGAAAGCCAATTTTGAGTTACGAAAGAAGAAGTCCGACATATTGCTCAGCTACCCACGTGCTAATGTCAAAATCAAAAATGGGAAACTATTTGTGCGAGATGGGGACAAACAACTAACCTTTCAATATGATGAGTCGTCGAACGAAGTCAATGAACTGGTCAAACCGGGCCCCCCTATGCAATCCTGAGACCAAAAGCCTTTACAATCATCTTCAACAATAAAAATAGTAGCCTGGAACGTCGAGGGACTTCAAAAACGAACCGGAAATTTCTATGCAGATCTTCTCCAATTCCAACCAACTATATTCTTCTTGTGTGAGACTTGGATGCAAGGAACGTATAATAATACACTATTATGTAATTATAAATTAATACAGCAATGTGCAACAAAATCATCAGAGAAAGGAAGAGCAATGAATGGGTATGTAATTGGTATTAAAAATAATTTTGTAAGTAGGGTTACTGTATTGTGTCAAAATGATCAGTTGTGTACAATAATATTAGATAGAGGCGACATTAAATTTAACATTACTTTTGTATACATATCGCCATCATGTCAGGTAAAAGTTAACGAACTATTTTCACACATTAATAGCTTTTCCGATTCGTGCATAATAATTGGAGACTTAAACAGCAGAATCGGGGATTATCAAAATATCAGTCTTTGTCAAAATCATGAAACTCAGGTTAGAACAACAAAGGATTTATTTGTAAATACCAAGGGAAAGGAATTGATAGATTTTTTAGACATGTCTAATTTAACAATTTTGAATGGTAGATGTGCTTCTGATCCACTGGGTCAATTTACTTTTTGCAATAATAATGGCAGCAGTGTAATAGATATGACATTAGCGTCTCACAATATTGCCGAGCTTTTAGATTTTGAAGTATTAGAAGCTGTAGATTCGTCTCATTTCCCAATTATCGTGACAATCATGGGTAACAATGCTGACCACAAACAATGCACATCAGTTGAAAGAATTTTATGGAATGAAGAAAAAGTAGACAGTTTTAAAAATATTTTAAGTAATCTCTTGTCATTTGAACAGCAACCGAATCTTGGAATGAATGAATTGTGTGAAACAATGTTACATGCAGCTAGAGATGCAGGGATGGTTAAGAAGAAGGTTTTGGGTGGAAATAATATATATCGCGGACCAATTTGGTTTGACAAGAGTTGCTTACAAATGAAAAAGAAGGTCAGACAGCATCTCAGACATTTTCGTAAAATTCCATGTACGAATATCAATTATGAAGAATGCCGATCGACTTACTTAGGAGCGCAAAGGAGTTATAAAAATCTTATTAAGGCAAAAAGAGTAAAATATTATAATTTAATTGACAAACAACTTTGTGATAGTAGGAACGCAAAAGATTTTTATTCCGCTATATCACATTTCAGACCAAAGAAAATATGTACATCGCAAACAAATAGTCCTAGTCCATCTCAGTTTAAAGATTTTTATGCTACACAATTTAGTGACAATATGCCTGAATACTTAATAAAAGACATAGAAGTGCATGACGAGTTTCTTGATAAAGAATTTTCCATTGAAGAATTAAACGCTGCAATAAATAAATTGGCATTAAAAAAAGCTCCTGGACCTGATATGATTATTAATGAACTATGGAAAAATTTGGATTGTGATCATAGGCTAATTCTGAAAGATTGTATAAATACAATTTGGCGAGATCAAAAAGTATCGAGTAATTGGTCAAGCATTATTATCAGCCCAATTTATAAAAAAGGTGACTCCCTATTGCCTTCAAACTATAGACCAATAAGTTTAGTCAACACCAGTCTTAAGCTGCTTACTATGCTCATGACAAATAGATTGAATGTATGGTGCGACGAGAACAAGATAATATCTGATTATCAGGCTGCTTACAAAAAAGGAACAGGATGTGAAGAGTATGTCTTTATTCTTAACTCTGTTATTCAGCAGCATTGTAAAAGTAAGAAAAGCGTTTTGTATGCCTTATTTCTCGATCTATCTTCTGCCTTTGATACTATTAAGCACGATAAATTATGGAGTAAGTTAGAAAGTATCAAACTAAGCACAAAATTTATCAATATCATAAAATGTATTTACTTCAATGCCAAAGCAAAAGTGCGTTCAATGAATGGTGAGAGCGATTATTTTCCTATTCACAAGTCTGTCCTTCAAGGAGAAACGTTATCGCCAAAACTATTTACAATATTTATTGAGGATATTGTTAGTATATTTCACAGATCGGGAATTGATGCATTGAGGATGGCTAGTAAGGATATACATATGCTATTATTCGCGGATGATATAGTTGTACTCGCCACAAACTTTGACAATCTTAACTCAAAAATTTGCATTATTAAGAAATTCTTTGAAGAGAATGATTTGATTGTTAACTTGTCTAAAACTAAAATTGTGATGTTTAGAAGTGGTCGACACAAAATATGTAAACCTAAATTTATGTGGGATGAAGATAATGAAATTGATATTGTTAATACGTATACTTATTTGGGTGTCCCTCTGTATGAAAACTTGGACTATAGTAAGACATGTCAACATTTTATAAGTAAAGCTACTGCCGGAGTGAATAATTTGTTTTCAATATTTTACCGAAGTAAGATAAAGACTTTAGACAGTAGAATTAAACTATTTGATAGTCTAGTAAGATCTGTGGTTATGTACTGTGCTACTGTATGGGGAGTACAACACATAGATAGGCTTAACATTTTACAATGATTTAGACGTACATGACTCTACCGAAATGGTGATAAACTTCATCACCGCTTGGTTATAAATTTGTAACTGAATGGTTACAATCATAGCCGCCTGGGTTTCAATTATAACCAAACTGCTTATAATAATGACCAGTGGGTGGTAAATTTATCACCATGGCGGTAGGGTCATATATGTCTACAAATCTTACTAATATTTCTGAGTGTAGGATTTGTAGAAGTATTTGACTCTACCGCCATGGTGATAAATTTACCACTCACTGGTCGTCTTTATAAGCCGATTGGTTATAATTCGAACCAAGGCGGCTATCTTTGAAACCAATCGATAACGAATTTATTACCAATCGGTAAGAAAATTATCATTATAGCGGTAGAGTCATATGCGTCTATTTTCTGGTGGTAATCCTAACCACATTTCTCTCAGTGTGCATTCTAATTTTTAAATTTCTTATTTTAAATGAAATAATGTTTTAAATTTCTTATTTTAAATGAAATAATGTTTTAAATTTCAAAAAAATCAAAAACACACTTACGCAAGATAGATGTCCAAACTGCCAACGTGGTTTTAATCCAGCAACAGAATCCATATTCTATTAGGAGTCACACAATTTTAAAATAGAAAAACCATTACTTTACAATACACTCTTGGTATTGATTCAATACCGACTGGTATACATATATGACTCTACCGCGTTGATATTGAACGTTGGTATAAAACCGGTATTAAAATTATACTTTGTAGTAATAATTGCAATACTAAGAAGTATTAGATCTTTACCCATGTAATATTGATCTAATACCAAATCATTACCACTCGGTAGAGTCATACATCTATACCGTGGGTTATCGATTTAGGTTAGAGTGTAGATCTGTTAAGGAATTCAAACTAACTCAGAGAATTAAAGCGCTGATCTCAATATTTAATTGCACACCAGCGAGGTCAATGTACCACGAAAGAATTCCGGAGTCAGAAAGGAAAGGCAGGAATTTTGACAAAGTAAAATAAAGCCACCGACTTCAAGAATTCTCAATAACGTGCAACTTTTTGTATCCTACAGGTGGTAAAGTTTAGCCCTGTGGAATGTTTGGAAGGAAGGGTCGAATCCTATTTAAAGACACCTTCTCAGAAAAGGTAGCTATGTTCCAGACTGGCCACCTTAGTTTGGTTTTTCTATTGCCTTTAACCCTAAACATTTGACACTTAAGAAATTTATGTTCTAAAAATAAAAAACTTTAAGGAACGCGTCAACGTCAGCATTTTTTATTTAAATGTGTACTTACACATGTAGCAGGGTTTTTAAATCAATACCAGGTCGGAATAAATAACCGTACGGCGATAGATTCTATCGGATAGTCAGTACCTCGTGCACACAGAGAAACGTCCCGACCTCGTCTGAACTTCCTAGTGAAGAAGAGATGAAAATAAATGCCGTCATTCGTGAAAATATTGCGATTCTGCAAATTTAAATATCAACTATCGGATTATTTGAATCGAAATTTTATCACATCAAAATTTACCGCTGATCAGTTTTTCAATTTCTAAAAAGTGAATATCCATTGTCCATGCATCTTTTTGCTTAAATTAACACTAATTACCCATTAAAACAGCTTTGAGTTCAAAGCTGCCACAATTTGAAAATAAATAAAGCAACCTGCCATATGTTAACAATATTTAGTACTTGCGAGTAAGCCCGTCTTACGACGGTCGTGGACAACCATGTTTTGCGTGGAGGGTTGGCTTCAACTTAACGCATCAATATCCCCGCACTTCTGGTGGAGTAGGTGGAGCTACGCTCCGATTTGACCAATCACGTCAAACTTCCGTCACGCACAAACTCCACCCACTTTCGTAACAAACAGACATTCTGAATTATAATATAGATTTAACATTTTCCACACATTCATATTTGCAATTAAGGTCCGTCTTCAAAATGAAACCCTGTTTATCCTCTTTACCAAAATACATAAAATTTCAGATTTACAACTTTCTTTCAAATGGATTAAATCATCTTTAAATCAATGTCTAACTTTTATTCACTAAATTTGCAAAAACTGATGACCTTTTGTTCTTATTGTTTCCTTTCCTTCCCTTCCCTTATCAATTAGAAATTTGGCATTTTAATAAATTTTGGTCCGTCGAAAATGCTGGCAGGAGACTACCCATCTACTAAACTACAACGAAATCAAATCTTTCCGACAACACTCCTTCGGTCGCATAAATATCGCATAATAAATTCAAATTTAAAATAAATCAATTTCGCATAATGAAAAATTTAAGAACACATACCTTTTTCATCTTTCACTTCCGTACCCTATATGCAATTAATAATTCAGTCAGGGACTAATTTGATTGATTTGTATATTATAAGATCACATTACGTATGTATACTGAGAAATTCTCAGTATACAAAATAATTCTCAGTGAGAAGTATTTTGTTGAAATGAATGAATCATGGTTGTAAAGTCTACTGGTAGATCAATCTTTGAATAAATCAAATCAACCGTATCAAACCAATTTTTTTGAAAGGTCAAAAAGTCATTTTTTTCCTAAGTAATTATTTATTCTCATTGCAATGATATCATCCTTCGGAATTTATTTCTTACAATCACCCAGCCAATAATTTCAAAAAACCTCGCACCACGATAATAAAAACCTTCACAATTTTTTTCCAGTTCCTTTTGAACCAGCCCCAGAACCGTGCAGAAACCATCCCCTTGTCCTCTCCCCCCAACATGGCGTCCAACCGGAAGCCAGCGTCCATCACGACCTCTACACTGCAAATAATCTGGTAAAGAATTTCCCACAAATTCGTAACGCATATGACTCTAGAATTTGGTAAAAACGCGTCCTACATATGGTAAAGATTTGGTAGTAATCTTCACCAAATCCGATTTAAATTTTTAACAAATTGTAGTACAAAACTACCAATATGTATAACGTCATTACCAAAGTCGTAACGTATATGACTCTACAAATGGTGCTAATTTTATTTGCAGTGTAGATTTTCCCCTTTTCCCCTCGCGACAATGCCCCAGGCCTCGTTGGCCTCCCTATTAACGGAAAGTTCGTCCGGTAACTCGGAGTAGGCTTGTTTCGTCTCCTCCCACTCGGTTTTGTTCGCGTAGTAGAGCTCATCTATCGCGGCGGGGATGCCGTCCTCAATCTTCCCTTCATGGAATGCTCGAAGCATCTCTCTTTCCCCATATTCTGCCGCTATTTCTCCAATACAGGCGCCCAAAGATTGATATTCCATCTTAAATAAATTTTAAATTTAAAAAACGAAAAAAAAACTTCTCAGTGAATCTTTGCACAGTTGGTCACGGGATCGCGCGGATTCTGTATGAACCTTTTAAGTATTTCGAACCAAATCTTTGCACTACATATGCATCATTTTTTATTATTTCTTATCACCGACTTTTCCCAGTATTTACCTTTACCACCTATTTATGCTCGATTTTTTAAATTAGACTTTTCTTAATTCCCGGTAATTCCTTGTAAAGTTTATGCTACAATAATAATATACACTCTGCGGTATGGGGATGGAAGTTTAAGTTGAAGATTACGTAATGGAATGAAGAGGCTTCATGGAGAAGATATTTAGAACCCTTTTTATTTCGTAGGGGGACAACGTGTTTATTGCTGTTCTTTTCGACCCACTGTAACACTGATGCATACGTTAAATAAATAAATGTACACTCACAGAAATATTATTAAGATTGGTAGACATATATGACTCTACCGCTATGGTAATTAATTTACCACCGACTAGTTATCAGAATAACCAGATAGGTTATAATTGAAGCCAAGGCGGCTATGTTTGTAACCATTCGGTTACAAATCTATAACCAATCTGTGATGAAGTTTATCACCATTTCGATAGAGTCATGTACGTCTAAATCTGGTGATAATCATCACCCAATTTCTCTGAGTGAAGTGGTGTAAATAAATGTACTGGCCCATATTTTAGGTAAATATCCATACATAAAATGAATCAAGTGAACACATCAGATTCTCATATTTAATGCGAATATTGCATTGCTAATGATCTATCCTTTTTTGAAGGATTTCAAAAATGTGTGCGGTTCTGGAAACTCAGGTCCGAGAAAATTTAAAAACTTGCAGATTTGCGACCACACTTCCTGGAAAATTGATTCAAGTCAAAAATGCCATTCTTAGTTTCATATCCCATGGCGTGAAAAACAACACGGGAAGCTTATTGACTATGTGATGGCTTTAGTTTACTAGCCCGATCCTGTACCAGCGTTGATAAAACCACTAAAACCCACAATAAAAAATTTTAAAAATCAACTAACATTTTTCACCTGCAAAAGTCATTTGCTGCTGCAAATTAATCTTCAAAAATAATTAATGGTGGAGATTGAGTGTTCCATTTAAGAATAGAACCGGTAGAAATGTAAAACTTTATTGTGAAGAAGTTTTTTTTAATTAATAAAGTTGTAAAACTTTAATGTACCATGTAATGGGTTTTGAAGATGTATGAATATTCTGCATTCAAAGTCAGATGCGATAAATTTACGGAAGCGTTTTTGTTTGCGACAAGTTAATATAATTTTTATTAAATCGAATTTTATTTTTTATTAATTTTATCACGCGTAGATTGTTTTAATAGCAGAATTTTCACACTATGTGCACATACAAGATAATATTACGTATTTCATGCTACTAAAAGTTCAGAATTGCGTTTGATTATCAGAACACTTTAGATCCAGGTGCCGAAATTCATAAATTGTGTAAAATTACACACTAGGTCTACGCCTTCTATTAACGAACAACAAATTTAATTAATCAATACAATCTGAGCAATGAAAACAAATTAGGTATTAAATTTCCCAACTTTTTTAACCGTGTTGTTAATATGTGACAATTTTTATTTATTCCCGTCTTGTATTTTTTTTAGAAATAATTGACATTTGCAAATAAGTATTTGATTATCATTGGGAAATTAATGAAGTGAATTAAGTACCATTAATTATTTCGTTAATTAATTATTGAATACATAATTTAGTAATAAATCAAGGGCCAGTAGTTAATTAAATACAATTTTTACATGAAATTAAAAAAAAGGTGGAAAAATTAATATCTCATTAATTAAGATAATTACCCGAAATAATTATTGAGTAATTATTACGCAATAATTTATTACAGTTGAGTGTTTAGGTTCAAACTAAAAATTAAAAAAAAAAACAATTTAACCCTTTTATATTTAATAATTAAAATGATTCCGAATTTCCTCCCTCTTCGCAACCACACACCAAATCCCGGCCACATGAGCAATCACGATAATCCAGAACTTAACCTGATAAGAACATTTCTTGATCTTATGGTTAAAACAAATTTGCCCCATGAGGGATCCAAACCATCCTCCGAGAAGTTCCAAAGTGTGCAATTTGCACTCCGAAGTTCTTATTCCGTTTGGATGCAGAAGCCAGGAAATCTCTGAATCCGGTATCCTCGCCGCTCTCTTATCTTTTCCCATCTCGATAAAACTCCAAATCCCAAAGAATACGAAGAAAACGGAATAGACAATCGAAATTGTGGGGATGGGGTCCATTTTATATTTCTTTCTTGAAAAAGTTAATTCTCCTGCAAACAAAAATTCTTTAAGAATTGTCCAAAATGGAAATTTTATACTGCAAGTTTTTTGCAATTACCGAAACGAATTAATTATAATTAATTTAAAGCTGAAACGGTTTAATTCTCTTGCTATGGATATGGACCAGATGGGAAAGTTTTGGAAGCATTGTACCCAACGCAAAATGTGTAGAAATTTCTTCTAAAGTTTATGCCACAACATAATATACAGTGTGAGCGTATGGTTTGGTTTGGTATGCAACTTTAAGTTTAAGATTATGCATATTACGGGATGGAATGAAGAAGGTTCATGGAGAAGATATCGAACCCTTTTTATTTTTTAGGGGACAATATGCATACTGCTGTGCTTTTCAATCCATTGCAGCACTGATACATACGTTAAATAAATAAGTGTGGTGGTGTAAAGCAATACGCAAGTCCTTATTTTGTGTTGATATCCATACATAAATTAAATTAAGTGCAAATGTCATATTGTGACGCTGTATTAACAAAGGAAATGGAATTATGTGACATGGCTTATTTTTTGTTCATATTTTAATACATGCTACTGAAAATGACGAATTTTCCAAACAACTCGTCAACTCGTTAGCTCAAAGTATTTGAAGATTTACACCCAGGACAAAATGATCTGTTCGAACAATTTAGTTTTCAAGCACAAAATTTCCAAATATACAACCTTTTGCATAATTATAGGCATGAAACTTCCCTAATTAAATTTTACAAGATGTATCCCACTTGCCAAATTGGTATGATCTCTGCTCCCAAAGGAATTCCTGACGCCACTTATTCGCCAACCTAATTGGCAACACGCTTGTCGCAAATTATTTCCCAAATTGATCTAATCGCTCCACTTTTTACCAATTAGGACAAATTTATCCCTTACCGTAGGACCTACTTTAGGAATAAATTGCCGATTTCAGACTCTGAAATTCAGAGCACCGTTGACAGACTCTATAAATTAATCAACTTATCTTTGCCTAAACATATGTAAATAACTCGTCCTTCCATTTATAAAATGACGTCGAAATGCTTCATGGATTTTTTTCCAAATCCAGAAGTCTTATTCAAACTTGATGGTTGGGATGATAGAAGGGCAGAATGAGTCTTTTGAGACGAGAATCGAAAACTTTAAAAAAATTAAATTTCTTTCAAGGAAATTAAATTTCCTTTCTAATTATGTTTATCTTCTCTCTCCCAGGGATCTTAAAGATCGCAAATACTCGTAATACTTTAAAAATGTTTTTTCAAAAATTAAAAAATCATTTTTACCAATTCGAAGCCAATTTAGAGATTTATTAAGAATTTGAGATTAATTACGCGTTATTTATAGGTTTCAAAATAGAGATTACCAGTATTATTTTATCTATATATGTATTTGATTGTATGAAAGTGAAGCTGAACTGTGACATCAAAATTACTCGTCACAAAAATTTAATGTAAATTTCAAGGCACTTGGACCTTTTTATTAATTTGTTGAATGCAAATAGTTAGAAAACATGATATGACCAAACTTGAATATTATATAGTGGGGAACCTCAGACATCGCTAAAAAATTTCACTTACTGCGCTCGCTTAGAAATTTCGCTCGATTAAGCGAACAAGCGAAAGAAACCTTCCTGAAGTCCATTTACTTAAAAATTGTGTTTACTTAAGCTGGGGAACATGACACACTGCGGGAATTTTGAATGCGTACTTATAATCAACTAACCTAGAAATAAGCGACTTTAACCCTACTCTGAGCCCGGCTCAGAGCGACGGCTCAGTGAGCCGTCGCTTGCAAGAACTTGGGTTCGCTTAAAATCAATCGCTTTGATTGGCTGTCTCATACGCACCGTAGTTAACGCAAGCGAAATTTTTAAGCGATGTCTGAGGTCCCCCAGTATATCACGTATATAAATAATACATCGGATGCTCGTGGCGACTTTTCTACTTGGTAGTGTATATATGTATGCATGTATGTATGTATGTATTTGATTTATTACTGAACTTTTTCGGGCGTATCGCCCATAAAGTTACCACAATGATAATCTATACTCTATAATCAACATAGAAGTCTCGTTTGGTATCTTATAATTGTGACACTTATTATAATTAGCATCAAAAATTAGAATTTCGCATATTACATGGTAGTGTTTCGGGTGCAAGTAACCAGCTGCAAGAATTAATCGCAAGAAACTGGTTTCTTGCAACTATTATTACCTGCAAGAATGCAGAAAGAAAAAAACCGCAAGAAATTCCTTGCAGCCACTATTGCTTATGGCGCGCCGCTAGATGACGCCCTATTTCTTGCCTTTCTTGCACCTTGCATTGCTTTTCAGTGCAAGAAACGATGCGTTATTTCTACTATATTGTTTAATTAATATTCAAACTGGAAAACTATACCTAGTTTTGGTAGATTATTATTAAATTTGAACAATTCTCAAAAACGGCGTCTCAGTAGTTACAATTCTTAAAAAAATCATTAATTTTAATTTTACAAATTTAATTTAAAATCATTAACGTTACAGATAAAATATCTCTATATATACCAGACATCATCCATACTTAAATGTGGATCATAACCAATCAATTATCATTTGTCTTCTGTGCAATTAGAGGGTTATTGGGTTACAATTTTGCAAACTAATTAATTCCGTATTGACCGTACTATTGTAAAAGTTATCAAAATTTGTATTTACAAAACAATTTCCCCAGTCATTTTTTCACTATTTATATCGAAGTATTTGTGCCAAAAAGCCAAACCACCTGAAGGAAAATCTAAATAATTAAAACGATTACGACCCTTTTAGAATAATGATTATTACCGCTGAAGTTTTTCATTTGTTTCAAATTTGTACTTTTTATCTTTTCAATTTTTCCTCCTAAATGGTGTCCCTGTTTCAATTAACGAGCTCGAAGTTTTATCGTAATTATAAATTTTTGAAAAGTGAAACCAAAACAATGTATGTGTTAAATTGACAATTTTTTTACCAACTGTATTGTAAAATTTGTACATGTAAAAATTTTCTATTTATGCATGTCTTGCGTGTTTTTTAAATAATTAGTATTTGTACATATCGAACAATCATCTTTATAAAATCATTTGTGTTAATTAAGTACCATTAATTATTAAAAAACATTGAAAAAATTCGTATCTCACTAATTAAAATACTTAACTGCACAAATTAATTATAGAGTATTTATTTATTACATAATAATTCAGTATTACAAGTGAGTACAGTGTCGGACAGATCTCTACGTCCACATAGTCGCGTCAATTTCATTTTCAAATTGTCACTGAACTACTGAACCAATTTTCATCATTGATATATCTAATTCTCACAAATTTAACGTAATTTCATAAAACATATGAGTTATTTCTGAAAATTCTGGGAAAACTGAGAATCATAGTGCAGAGCGAGAGAGGATGAAATTTGAGCGGACAAAAGTCTACGTCCACTTTACTTTAATTGTCAACAACAAAAATCTCTCCAATTTATAAAATCAGGTAACTTAATAAATCTATCAATAACATATGCCGCATTAATTTTTAAATAATTTTCTTCCAGAAAAATATGATGGCGTCGACACGCAAGGAAATTCCTATCGCTATTCGAGATCTTGTCATTCAGGACTGGAAGGGTGGACAAAAAGGGGGGCTGTCGCAGAGACAAATAGGGACCAAGTATAAATTAGCAAGAACAACCATCCAGACAATCATTAAGAACTTTAGAGCTAATGGTTCAGTCCAAAACAAGGTCAGAAGTGGTCGAAAACCGATTTTGGCTCACCGAGAAGTACGCCACGTGCTCAACAAAGTCAACGTTACACCCTCACTTAGTGCTCCAAAGCTATCTACCGAGATCAAGGAGATGTTCGACAAACAAGTTAGTCCTATGACCATCCAAAGAACACTGAACAAGGGAAATTTGAAATCCCACAGAGCAGTCCGGAAGCCTCTTATTGTACCGAGGAATGCAACCAAACGAGTGAAGTTTGCCAGAGACCACATTTCCAAGCCACAAACATTCTGGGACAGTATTTTATGGACTGACGAGTCAAAGTTCAATGTCTGTGGGTCAGATGTGCGTCGTAGAGTGTGGAGATATCCAAATGAAGCATTGAATCCAAAAAATCTCAACCCCACAGTTAAGCACGGCGGCGGGTCGGTAATGGTGTGGGGATGCATGGCTTCAAGTGGGGCAGGAAAAATGGAATTTGTTGACGGAATTATGGACCAATAAAAGTACCAGGGAATACTTGACCGTAATATCCAGGAATCTGTTCGAAAACTTGGACTTGGACGACGATTTGTCTTCCAACAAGACAACGATCCGAAACACTCTGCCAAGTCCACCATGGAATACTTCAAGAAAAAAAAATTTCGAAGCTAGAATGGCCTCCCCAATCTCCAGACTTGAATCCCATTGAGCATCTGTGGGACCACATTGAAAGAGAAATAAGAAAACAATCTTTTTCAGGAATTCCGGGCCTAAAATCCAGAATTCTTGAAGTTTGGGAAACCATTTCTGAAGATGTGACCAAGAATTTGGTAAACTCTATGACTCGACGCCTTGAATCCGTCCTTAAAGCGAACGGAGGCCCAACCAAATATTAAAAATTAATTGTTATAACATTCCTTATAAATTACAGTTTTTTTTGTATGTTTTCTCTGACTGGACGTTGACTTTTGTCCATCCAATTGTTTTCATTTTGAATTAAAATACATCTCTGGCCTAAAATAAATTTTTTAGCGGAAAACTAATAATGTGCTATGAAATTACGTTAAATTTGTGAGAATTTGATATATCAATGATGAAAATTGGTTCAGTAGTTCAGTGACAATTTGGAAATGAAATTGACGCGACTATGTGGACGTAGACATCTGTCCGACACTGTATTTAAATTTTAATTAAACAATTGAAAAAAACTCAATTTAATTCTTTTATTATCAATTAGTAATATAACTCCTAATTTCCTCTCTCTTCCCAAACACATAAAAATTCCCGACCACATGAGCCATTACGATAAGCCAGAATTTAACCTGATAAGAACATTTCTTAACCTTGTGTTTGAAACAAACTTGCGCCACGAGGGATCCAAACCATCCTCCGAGAAGTTCCAAAGTGTGCAATTTACACTCCGAAGTTCGCCAATCGGAATTGACCGCTGCTCTCTTATCTTTCGCCATTTCGATAAAACTCCAAATCCCAAAGAATACCAAGAAAATCGAATACACGATCAAAATTATGAGCATGGGGTCCATTTTATCTTATTCTGAAAAAATATATGTTATATTTAATGCATAATTGGGTATTTTATGGTGCAAATGCTTACCAATTACCGAAATTAATTTGCGGATGAATTTATTTAATTCTCTTGTGGATGTGGCCCAGATGGAAAAGTTTTGGCTGGATTGGACCCAATATAAAATGCAATTTGTTGCAGTGTAGCAATTTCTTGTAAAGTTTAATAATACACAGTGTGAGGGTATGAGTGATGGTATGGTGATGGGACATTAAGTTTAAGATTATACTACGGGATGGCAGGGAAAAACCCCTGGAATCGAGGAGATAGAACTTTTTTTATTTTTTAGGGGACAATATGCATACTGCTGGGCTTTTCAACCCACTACAGCACTGATACATACTTTACATAAATACGTTTAAATAAGTGTACAATTCCTTATTTTAATTAAATATCTGTATCCATACATAAATTAAGTTAAAAATGTCATTCTTATTTTCATGTCGCATGGCATGAAAAGCAACACGGGAAGCTTATGGACTACGTAAGTGATGGCTTTAATTTACTAGGCCGAACCTGGTCTTATGTACCAGAGTTAATAAAATCCACCCCCACAATTAAAAAATTAAAAAATCAACCAACTTTTTTCACGTGCAAAAGTTATTTTCTGCTGCAAATTAATTTTATATTCTTCACTCTCAATAAATTTATTAAAAGTTTATCTCCGGCGGAGGTAATATGCGTCACTACCGCGTGGTAACATTTTAGTAACAGTTTATCAACGAGAAGTAACAACTTATCCCCTGTTTTTATTTCCCCGCGGTGACAAAGGGGCCTGGCCAGTATTTAGCCTCTGTACATATGTTACCCGTAGGAGGTAAGTTATTACCTAAGCGGTAGAAACGCATAGTACCTTCGCCCGAGATAAACTTTTAATAAATTTATTGAGAGTGTTCAAAAATAATTAATGGTTGTGATTTAGTGTTTTATGTAAGAACAGAACCACTAGAAATTCATACCTTGATTGTGAAGGAATACAAGAAGTTTTTTTTGGAAATAAATAAAAACTGTAAAGCATTAGTGATCCATACTGGCTTTTGAAGATGTATGAATATTATGAATTGAAAGTTAGATTTCATAATTTTTTTGAAGGGTTTTTTGTTTCGGGCAAGTTAAAATAATTTTAATTAAAACGAATTTTATTCTACATTAACTTTATCTCGCCTAAGTTAACTCGGATTGTTTTAATACCAGAATTTTCACACTATTTGCACATACAAGATAATATTACGTATTTCATGCTGCTAAAAGATGTCATAAGTTCAGAAGCGACCCCTTAGAAATTCATAACTTGATTGTAAAAGTCTTTGTAAATTAATACAATCTGTAAAGCTGTAGTGTCCCATCGTGAATTTTGAAGAAGAATGAATATTCAAAGTTAGATTCCAGGTTGTATTCTTGAAAAGTGTTTTTCGTTATATAATTTTAATTAAAATGAATTTTACTTTGAATTAATTTAATCTCACGTAAGTTTATTTTTATTACAGAATTTTCACACTACATGCACATACAAGATAGACTCACTCCTGAATAAAAGAGGTAGTGTTGACCTTTGCAATTTTGATTTCGGGTTTGTTATGTTTATCTGATTTTTACTTCATCGAGGGTGTGAAAACCGCCTAACTTTTAATTCAAAAAATATCACTGTGCCCCATATATTAAATTCATGCAAATTTATCCAGCTTGATACAAAACACTGTTTCTCCCCCATTTTTCATTCGATTGACCCCAAATTTGGAGGGAACATGTATGAGGACCTTCCCCAGGATGTTTTTTTTGAAAAATCAAAACTTTCAAATTACTCGAGATATGGGTGTTTCAAATTTTATAACGTCCTGTACACTAAATCCTCAAATAAAGGCATATAAGATGTACATTTGAACTTTTTCTATCATATCCTGTGAATAATTACTTAGTGTGTTCTATATTATAAGGAAAATTTACTTTGCAAGTGTACCTATTTAAAAAAATTGCATAATTCTGGGCACCAAGTTCCTAATCCAAATATGACCCGATTAAAGCTCTGGGAATTTACACGAAGTCATGGTACCTACTCCCCATATCTGTGCTGGGGCAAAATAATATAATTTCTCGATATTAGACAGGATGTTCCAATAAATGAGTTTTTGTTACAAAATGATCATCGAACACACCAATTTGTCTTTATTTCACAAAAATGATAAGTACTAATTAGTATTTGTGGTTTAGTAAGCATTGTAAAAAACTAAGTGTCAAATATTGGCATTGTTAATAATTACCGGTTTACCTAGAAGAAGCAGTACGCCGAGTTGAATAAACTTTACTGATTTGAAACGCTTAGTTTCATCTTCTCTGTAGCCAGCACTGTATCCTCCTTGGTAAATTTATAGATACTTTTAATGGATTCTCTTGTTGGTGGTTGAAGTTGGCAAAGAATGTCTTCATAATTGAAATGCTCAGTTTTCTCAGGATGTGGGAATACCCAGTTCTTTCCAGATCTCTTCATCATTAATAATTCCCCTTCTCGTTCATAATTATTAATTTGAATCATAATTCCAATTTGAAAAAATCTTCCGGAACGGACGGCGTAGTAGTTGCCAACTTTGAATATCGTCTCCAGATGTAATTGCACTCCTGCAAGTTCCTCCTCCCCGGAGATCTCAGTATTTGATTTGTAAGCGTGGAGAAGTTTAAATTCCTCGTTGGCAGAGTACTTAAACATTTTTAGGGATGTTTTGTCTACTGGCCGAAATCCATGACATGCCCTTGTTCCATATATAATTTTGCAAAGATCATATCTTGGTTGCAGTCTAGCTTTGGTTTCAGTGACATTGTCTTTTGTGACGTAGATAAATTCAAGTCTTCCAGGCTCTGTCATTTCCTTAACCGCCACATCAAACATAGATTTCGGAGTGGTGATAAGTTGACCCTTCAAACTTTTCAATCGAATGCTACTTTTCACAACCGCTGACATAGCATCACATTCACTTTTACCGTGACTGGTTGCCGTGAAATGCCATTCAGCCTCTAATCCATACTCGTCACGGTGAAATAATAAATTCATTAAATTATGGGTATTTTTGTATTGAGCCGCTGTTCCGTCACTGACATATATCAATTTTGTGATGAAGGGGAAGTCAATTTTCAGCTTTTCCACGAACATGGTACGGAAAGTATGAAAGGTCGACGCATCGTGAGATCTTTCGTCCGAGATAATAAAATATGTTTTATACGTTGCATTTCCTTCTTCACCCAGGTTAGGACACCACAGTCGAACAAAAAATGGATGAATCGTGGCCTGAGAATTGTTCCAATGATAAGATTGAATTGCATCTTGCACTACAAATGAGTAGTTTTGTCCATAGTCAACAAACACCAGAGCGGTTGCGGAGTCTTTTGATGTACGAAGTATTTTCATTTCTTTGATAAAGTTTTTCTGTAGCTTATTAATACGATGATGTAATATGATCTTGGGGACAGCCGAGAATAATTTCTCTCGAAATTCCACTTTTGACTCGTTTTGTTCAATTATTTCAGAGGAATCTGTCTGCACCCACTGCATATAACTGACTTCATCCTCCTCCACAAGGTCGATAATAGATTCTAATATTTCAGGTTTTGGGCAGTTTCCACAATAACCGGACCAGCAATTCTCAGTTTCGTCATCACATACAAAAATTGACAAAAGAGCGTCAAGATTATCAATAACATTAGAGATAAGAGTTCTTGAGTCCCCATCACCATCCTCGAATACGTTTCAGCCGAATCTATATTAAAGAAATTTTTATATAAATAAGTTGGATTTTCACTATTCATTTATTTTTGGCACATTTGCTTGCATATTTATGGTTACCCGTTGATGAGTTAATTGACTTTTTAACTACTTCCATCATAAGTTTCCAGTTCTCGTGTATACGACAAGTACACGTTCTATGAAATCCTGTGTTCAGGCCATCTACATTGTTTTGGTCTTAATGCGGCGAATTTTGATATCCCAAGTCTTGGACGTGTTGCCAAAAACTCTTTATTCACAACCTTAAATTCTTCAAAAAAATCTTTCAGGTTGTTGAGAATCAAGATTTTTGCAACTCTTTTCTTCCCTTCGGCTGTAGTTACGATAATGGTGTCATTTGCACGAGGACTTGGTCTTGAATTACTGTCGTCAAGATAAAACCGACGAATAATATTGGTCAACTCATCATCAGGTTTCGGTCCCCTTTTATTGAAATATGGAGCCGAGAAGGGCCCCTCGGAACTTCGCAACTTGGATGCCCTCGTGGCGATTGTCTTCCCAACCCCAAAGTCTGACCTAATCTGTGCAATGGTCACGTTTCCTGGGAGACAAGTAAGCAGGTGATATTTTTCTTCCAATGTCTGACATCCACTAACTTTAAGTTTTAATCCGTCCACCAACTTTTTGCAATCATGGCAGTCACCAACAATTTTAGACGGAGAAGCAGGCATAATGGATGAAGTGGATTGTGGCAATAAATCCATAAACTGATTTTCTAAATCTACAAGAGCCCTTACAACTTTTTCTCTTAATTTGCTCTTGTTTCTCAGGGTTTTATTTTTTACTGGAGAAACCTGCAGCTTTGCCAAGTGATCATTCAATAGTTGCCGTTTCGCCTCTCTTGCGCCAGACAGAACGCTGTAGGTTTTCAAAAATTTAAAACTGACCTAATCTTAAAATCTTTCTTTGAAGAGTTATTCTGTTTTCAAATAAATTAGTCAATTTCACTTGTCCAAAAAACCGCGTGCTGTTTCATTAAAAAAATTGGTAAAAACTTGCAAATTTCCTTGTTAAGATTTTCATAAAAAGTTCACAAAGTGTGAAGACCCATAAATGGATAGGAATCATATGAAATAAGTCCACGTGTGAGAAACTTTCTTTTCCTTTTCCCCCGTAACCGTCTACTACTGGCGGTGGTGGTGTGTGCAAAACTCACATGTGTTTCTTTCCTTAAATTCCCTCACTGAAATAATAACACTTCAGCTATTTAAAGTGGGATTTGTATGTACCCACGTGTGACTTTTTGGGCACTACAATTTTTTCGCCTCCGGCATCCTTATATGCGGCATCCTTATCAATTTCTTTTACGAAGAACCTCCCATATTTGCACTAATTTCTCTCTCTGTATTACAAAATGTTATCAAAATAAATTATGTATATATTAAATTATACTTATAATTGTGTAATTTTAAAAATGTATGTTCTAACCCTTCTAGATACAATCTTTAAGGAGAAAGCCACACCAATTGAATCACATTGCCAAGAACTTGACCATATTTCTGTTTCAACCTCCACGCAAAATGATTTGAAATTCGTTCAAACTCCAGTAAGTGCCCCCATATTTATAATGAATTTCCTAATATCATTCCAATTACTTTTCTATCATAATAATCTCACGGATTTTAAATTTGACCCATTTTCTCACCTTCTGTATCAAAAATATTTGTACGTCAATAATCTCACATATTTTTTAGATTCCCCGCGAATCTCCCGATAAGCCTTGTGCCGTTCCTGGCTGTACCATAGCAATGCGAAGGAACGAACCCTTGCTGTCATACCATAGGTGTGAAAAGACATTGAAAATATTATCAATAACATACTAATTAAAATCTGATTAATAAGAAACATCATTACTAAAATATTTGTACACAGATTTCCCACCGACAAATCCCTTGAACCTATATGTCACCAATGGACCCAAATTCTTCTCCCGATACTTCCATTATCCCAGAGTTGTGCTACTGACCTACAAAAACGCCACATTTGTTCGCGACATTTCTTAGCAACCGACTTTGCTTCGAGGGGCATAGAAGGTGCAATCCTCTCACCAACCGCGATACCCTCGCAGCATCTAGACGGCGAGGCATTTATGGAGTATTCTCAACAACTTTGCATCAAACAAGAGTCAAGTAATTTCTTAAATCCACATTATTCCAAAAAACATAGAATTCTACGTCACATCTGCAAATCCCTGACCTTCATTCTCAATAACTTTATAACAAATTACTTTTTCTTCCCTACAGGTAACGAAAAATTTGATCATGATAACGTTCAACCTGTCAACTCTGGTCATCAGCCTGCCAATACCACAAAGCCACCTACGTACGTTTACACATACTCCATCGAGTCCAGTTTTACTCAAACTGTGGACAAAGATCCCATCACAGTACGTTATTAATGCCTTCAAAATTACCTCAATTTCTACAATGCTATAACTTTTCTTGCTGCTATAACTAAATCACACGATAGTGCTCAATGCAACCCTCATAATTACCCAATAGTTCCAAAAATATAGAATTATATAAATTTCTTATAGACCCCACCACCAAATAAGAAACGTATCGTTGAGGCACGTCAGGAAAACCACAGCGCTTCCAAGGACTTAATAAATCCTACAATCTCTCAGGCATGTTCCAACTCGTTAGAAGTTTTGGAAATCGTGCAAGATCTACCTGTCCCACCTCCTACAGATCAGGATAGCCTGAAATCACCGCAGGAATCATAACGTCTCAAATGAAGTTAAATTGTTCATTCATTTGGGTCCTGAATCGATACGAGTTAAAATCTAATTTTTTTCCGTGCATTAAATTAAATTAGAGCATTATGACATATTTGGAAACAAATTATTAATTAATTTATTTTTACAAAACGCAATATTTAATTCCATCGTATGGTTTAATCTGTCCGAATTTATTTCTTTTTCAAAACAAATTACACTAATTTGATGTGAGTATAATCTGAAATAAAAGAATTATTAAAAAAAATATCATATACAGCTTTTGTGATAATTAATTTTAAAACTGAATTTCATATTATTATGTACTTAATTGCTAGCACCTATGAGATTAATAAATAGCTTGGAATAACCTCTTACAGATACTAAATTTGTCTAATATTTTTGCCTTGGCGATATGAAGACATTATTATGAACTACGTTCACCCCATTCTCAAATCGTGAAACGACGCTGACGCACATTCGCCTCCGGTATTAGTAAACTTCAAGGTAATGGAAAATTACCATCACTCTGATACGCGTCGGGTATAATTTCCTCAAAAGGTGGTAATATAATATTAAAAAATCTCAAATTTATTGCAATGTAATAGAAAAATAAATATAATATTAGGTGACAAATTTGAATTTCGCTAAAATTATTTTTGTCATGGTTTCAATAAATAAAACCAGAAATGCTAAAGCATCACAGTAATTTCATGTTGTAATTATTATTCCACATTGCATTTAATACCCACACACCTACACTACATCTAACTACTTTCAACTTATTTACTGCAGTCGATATTTCATCCTTTGGCGTGAAATGTAACCGTTTATCTACGTTAAGGAAATATGTTTGACACTGGATTTTCCCAAAATATCGATGTTACGAATTTTGAATAAATCAAATGTCATAATATCAGGTAATGTTACTAAAATCAAGGTACTTCGAAGTGAATCACAAATCTATCTTAACATAATATTACACACTTGTCGTAATAATTGTTAACGGCTTTCCAGCTTATATTTTAATAAAAATTCGCCATAACTCGTCAAATAGAACTGAATAATCGAATTTGTTGTTTATCCGGTTGAGTACTAATGCCAGAATGTGTGATAGGTTAATAAAAATTTAAACGCAAACACAATCAATTTACCTTATCTGTAACCATTTACCAGCATGGTGAATTTGCTATGTACTAGTAATAAATGTGTTACTGTGCTAGTAATAACAGTCACCGAGAAGTAAACAATATTAGCAGAGAAGCTATTTTATCGATATACATTTGATTGACATTAGTCTATTTGGTTAGTTTTATTTGCCTAATAAGCTGCCGCGTGATACTCAAGTTATCTAAATTGATGTTAATGTCAGAAGTTTTGTAAAAGTAGAAATCGGTGAAATACGCAACTGTCTGATATGCACATAAGCACAATGGCGGTGAAGTCTGGAAAGGTAGTGATGTGGAAAATCCTGATTTTATTATGGCTAATAACATTGTTATAATAATTCATATGATCAGGAAAATTTCGTTTACCAAATATTTTAGAACGTATTCTTCAATCTTCCCCCGTTAGAAATCTTTCGGCTAATTATCCACAAAATTATTACAAGGATGTGTATTGGATAACTGAAAATACTACGGAAGCTTCAAAGGGACAACGCATTCTTCCGAGCGTTCTTTCTCTAAAACGAGTTATTACACCTAAAAGCGTACATCATGTCGTGGTTCGCGATCTTACATGATATCACTACGTGATAGTCACGTAACCTTACCAACTCTCTAAGATTTGCTGAAATTAGTTCGGAGAAGTTAGAAGAAAAGAAGAACAACAACAATTCCATAATGCATCCCATCCGTCTGAATATTCATCCTCTTCCGTTCAGCCAGCAGTAATTAGTCATCGACCGCACTAATCCCTTTTACTGATCTTAAAAAAATTACATATTGTACGAATAACACATTGTCTACTAAATGGCTAATTAATTAGTAAAATAATGCACTCACCTTACAGAAACTGCTCCGGATTTCATAAACCTGGCAAGTTATTTCAGGTGACTTCAAATTGTCAAGAATATAGGAAGAAAATCTTTGCGAGTGAGGAGATTTGGAGTCGTCCAGTACAGATATAGCTCCAGAAACCTACATAAATACATGAAAATGCTATCAAAATTGAAAGAAAATGCTATGCTCTAGGGACTTTTATTATAATTTTCGTCCTGAAAAAATAGAAATAAATGACTCAAGATAATTTACAAAAATAAATAAATAAATATAGCGTTCAGTACCATATCTAAGTCCATGTCATTCGTTCCTGCTACAGTTACCTGAGACTAGGATTAATCTAAAAGCTGGACGAGCTTTGTCTGTCCTTCATCTGTAAAAAAATACACTTTAGTAACAAATCTAGGATTACTTAAATTAATGTTCGCCTGTAATTAATGTAGTATGAGGTTCCAGAATCATCCGCAACCAATCTGACCATCAATCGGGTCTGGGGGCCACCAATACACCTCAAAATCTGAATAATGCATTTCAACGACGTTTTGATACGACAATATATGTTCACTTCCTGATGAATCAGCTCGACGTGAAATGTTTAAGATAAACTTTGAGTCAGAAGAGGAATCTAACAACCGGAAGAAGGAAATACACTCAGCAGGCTTTCAGAAGGGTAATCGATCAGCATCAAAATGGTATTTAGAAAAACCCAGTACTCTCATCGCATTTATATCATAAATTCATAAAAATATGTTTTAAATTACAGCCTTTCAGGCTCCGAAATTAAATCGGCACGCACAGCTGCTAAGAATGCCTCGATTAAGCTACTTCGGCAGGAAAAATTCATCGAAACAAAAGAAATGGGTAATACTGTTTACATGTGAAAAAAAAATTAAAAGGAGTAGTCGGAATAAATTTCCGTGAGCTCATTAGAGGTAGTTTGAGGTTCGAGGCATTAATCATAAGGTTAGCAGCAGATTTTCTAATATTTCGCCCAGCAATTATTACAAACTAACTCATCGTGTATTGCAAGAGGATGCAACTCGATGTGTTTCTCAGGCAAAATCAAGAACGGTGAATAATTTTGTTGTCGTGCAAATAGTCCAAACCAGACACAAGATTTTTTACGATCGTAAATTGAACTCTGTTAAGACTTGGGCTATTATTCGAATCCGGAGAATTTAGCCAATTTCGTAAGTTCTCGCCGCATAGTTCCATTTGGATTTGAATTACAGAAATTTCTTTTTCCCGCTTTGCTTTGCCGAGAAATGTATCTCTTAATGCTTGTTGTTCCTCGTTTTGTAATATTGAATCGGGGAATATATTTTTCAGTTCGAACACGGAAAATTTGCGTTCAACAACCGACAACACTTTCACAATGTTGGGATGGTGTGCTAGTTTGCGGGAAATGGTGCACTCGCGAGAAATATTTACTAGCTGTTTAGAATCCTTTGGATCGGTGGATGGGAATAAAAACTTTACTGCGGTGGCAGTCGAAGATGAGTCCAAGGCTTTCATGACTATGCCAAACGAGCCGTTACCCAGGCAGGTTTTGTAAATCAGGTGTGACTCAATAACAGACTGTTTAGACGAAGAGGCCATTTTACGGTTCAGGACAACTGGAGAAGTTAAATAATTTGTAAATTACGGAGGTGAGTAATTTTATTCTGTCAACACCGTTAAGTGCGCAATTTTATTTATTGTCGGTTGGTTGCCTACGTGGCAACTATAGACATACACCAGATAAATTATCTAACCCTCCTGCCAACGTTATAAACAGGGCGACAAGTAAACCCCCGAGATAAGATAGTGAATAATCTAAAGTGGCAAGCAAACTCAACATCAACTCATTGAACAATTATTTCTGCAAGTGTTAGTTATACAAATGCAATTATATTTACCTGGGCCGATAAACTTATTCGAATAAATAAATTCCATCATGGAATTTCCATGTGTATCAAGAAACACAATATTTTAAGAATTAATTTAATTTTTTGATTAATTTAGTTTTCACAATATTAAATTTAACTATTTACCATCAAAACAATGGAGTCTGGTGACAAATCGAGCTTAACCCCAGAAATGGACTATTACCTGGACATATTGCTGTCATGCTGCTGCTTTCATTGCTAATTAAGTACTTTGAAAATTTCGAGTGGGTGGCATTCCGTAAGTTAGTTGGATTTTAACTGCTCATTTTTAAAACAAATATTGAATAATAACGGAATTTTGTTTATAGTGGAAAATTCTCCGGCAATACCAATGATCGACAATGCTGTCCCATATCCAAGCACGGGTCAATTTTGCGAAACACAGGGTCAACTGGTTTTCTAAATTTAGGATGAAAGCTCATCTGCCAATGGACGGCATAGAATTTAAATAGTTTTTGACGTTTCCTATATCAGAATTTCAGAAATTGTCGTGTTAATTATTTCTCGCAAATTGTTTTAATAATTTTTCACTCGTGAGTAGTTCTACGACTTTTGGTATGTAAGAAATATTTTTGGTTGTTGGTATTCGGATATTAGCATTTATGTTGTAAAAATTGGTGATGAAGGTTAGACGTCAAAAACATGCAACGTTGATATTTATTTTATCTGCGTCGTTGTAACTTTCAGATGGCTTGATGAGTTTTGGATTTCATCAGAAATTAGTGAAACAAGTAATATTTGAAATCTCTAGTACGAGAAGTTTACTTTAGTAGATAAGAACAATATGCATTTACTAATTTATATACATATGCACGAACATATTGCGTATATTTTCTTACTTCGTAGTAAAAATTTAACATATCTTAAGCCTGGACTTATTTATTTTTGTGTTAAACAATTTGTTATATTACACAGTTTTTCTGATACCGATTCATAATAAATTTAATCAAAGGGAAATAAAGCTTCAAGTTTTTATCTTTTACTGTTCAATTTTTTAAATAATTATGGTTACTTGAAATATGACCTTGTTATGAAATATGACGGGAATAAAGTGTTTCTTTTTGTGCGAACGAAATTATTTGTATGCATGCACTGCGGGGTTTTAAAATTAATTTTTTGTAATTTTTTATGTTGGGACATCTACCCGTGGGCACATGCTTATTTTTGTACTCATATTATATGAGTCATATCGTCGTCCTAATTCTAAAAAGTCCTAAGTGCAGTCTCTGCTTAATTCTAAAAAGTCCTAAGTGCACAAGAAAAACTCGTAAAAAGTCCTAACTGCAATTCCAAAATTAAAAATAATTAATAATTTATACAAAGTTGTACTATCAATTGAAATTTGAATATTTTAGTTAGATATTCCTAGTCCGGATATAAAAATCGAAATTAAATAACCCCACCCTCAATGGGTGTGGTTCTCGACACCCGAATTAAGCTAATAAAATAATAGGATGTAATATATCATCCTTCTCAGCGCATTTAGCCAATCGCGACTGAATATTCGAAATTTAAGAACCCCCCCTTAAGGGGGTGTGGTTCCACACGGCTAATTTATGCTAAACAAAATACTGGCATGCAATATATCATTTTGATCAGTGAAATTAGGCAATGTTAAACAAATATTTGAAATTTCGAAATCGAACTGCAAGTGGGTGTGGTTCTGGGCGCTTATTTCGAAATAAAAAAGCATTGCTTGCAGTATACATTATTGCTTTCAGCCTGATAGGGAGATCTCCATGGATCCCTCGGAATTGAAAACCCAGAACCACCACCCCTCCAGAATTTTGGTAACATTGAGGGTGTAACGAAATCAAACTTCTATTCTGGAAACTTTCGGGGTGTAAGTAAATCAAAATTCGCTTTTCGAAACTTTGGGGGTGTAACCAAATCAAAATTCAATTTTCGAAACTTTGGGGAGTAACCAAGTCAAAATTCAATTTCCGAAACTTTGGGGGTGTAACCAAGTCAAAATTCAATTTCCGAAACTTTGGGGGTGTAACCAAGTCAAAATTCAATTTTCGAAACTTTGGGGTGTAACCAAGTCAAAATTCAATTTCCGAAACTTTTGGGGTGTAACCAAGTCAAAATTCAATTTCCGAAACTTTGGGGGTGTAACCAAGTCAAAATTCAATTTTCGAAACTTTGGGGTGTAACCAAGTCAAAATTCAATCTTCGAAACTTTGGGGTGTAACCAAGTCAAAATTCAATTTCCGAAACTTTTGGGTAGTAACCAAGTCAAAATTCAATTTTCGAAACTTTTGGGTAGTAACCAAATCAAAATTCAATTTCCGAAACTTTGGGGTGTAACCAAGTCAAAATTCAATTTCCGAAACTTTGGGGTGTAACCAAGTCAAAATTCAATTTTCGAAACTTTGGGGTGTAACCAAGTCAAAATTCAATTTCCGAAACTTTTGGGCAGTAACCAAGTCAAAATTCAATTTTCGAAACTTTTGGGTAGTAACCAAATCAAAATTCAATTTCCGAAACTTTGGGGGTGTAACCAAGTCAAAATTCAATTTTCGAAACTTTGGGGTGTAACCAAGTCAAAATTCAATTTTCGAAACTTTGGGGTGTAACCAAGTCAAAATTCAATTTCCGAAACTTTTGGGTAGTAACCAAGTCAAAATTCAATTTTCGAAACTTTTGGGTAGTAACCAAATCAAAATTCAATTTCCGAAACTTTGGGGGTGTAACCAAGTCAAAATTCAATTTTCGAAACTTTGGGGTGTAACCAAGTCAAAATTCAATTTCCGAAACTTTTGGGGTGTAACCAAGTCAAAATTCAATTTCCGAAACTTTGGGGGTGTAACCAAGTCAAAATTCAATTTTCGAAACTTTGGGGTGTAACCAAGTCAAAATTCAATTTTCGAAACTTTGGGGTGTAACCAAGTCAAAATTCAATTTCCGAAACTTTTGGGTAGTAACCAAGTCAAAATTCAATTTTCGAAACTTTTGGGTAGTAACCAAATCAAAATTCAATTTCCGAAACTTTGGGGTGTAACCAAGTCAAAATTCAATTTTCGAAACTTTGGGGTGTAACCAAGTCAAAATTCAATTTCCGAAACTTTTGGGTAGTAACCAAGTCAAAATTCAATTTTCGAAACTTTTGGGTAGTAACCAAATCAAAATTAAATTTCCGAAACTTTGGGGGTGTAACCAAGTCAAAATTCAATTTTCGAAACTTTGGGGTGTAACCAAGTCAAAATTCAATTTTCGAAACTTTGGGGTGTAACCAAGTCAAAATTCAATTTCCGAAACTTTTGGGTAGTAACCAAGTCAAAATTCAATTTTCGAAACTTTTGGGTAGTAACCAAATCAAAATTCAATTTCCGAAACTTTGGGGGTGTAACCAAATCAAAATTCAATTTTCGAAACTTTGGGGAGTAACCAAGTCAAAATTCAATTTCCGAAACTTTGGGGTGTAACCAAGTCAAAATTCAATTTCCGAAACTTTTGGGTAGTAACCAAGT
Source organism: Folsomia candida (assembly GCF_002217175.1). Taxonomy (NCBI): domain Eukaryota; kingdom Metazoa; phylum Arthropoda; class Collembola; order Entomobryomorpha; family Isotomidae; genus Folsomia; species Folsomia candida. The sequence continues at coordinate 145,290 of NW_019091243.1, forward strand.
CAAAATTCAATTTTCGAAACTTTGGGGAGTAACCAAGTCAAAATTCAATTTCCGAAACTTTGGGGGTGTAACCAAGTCAAAATTCAATTTCCGAAACTTTGGGGGTGTAACCAAGTCAAAATTCAATTTTCGAAACTTTGGGGTGTAACCAAGTCAAAATTCAATTTTCGAAACTTTGGGGTGTAACCAAGTCAAAATTCAATTTCCGAAACTTTTGGGTAGTAACCAAATCAAAATTCAATTTCCGAAACTTTGGGGTGTAACCAAGTCAAAATTCAATTTCCGAAACTTTGGGGTGTAACCAAGTCAAAATTCAATTTTCGAAACTTTGGGGTGTAACCAAGTCAAAATTCAATTTCCGAAACTTTTGGGTAGTAACCAAGTCAAAATTCAATTTTCGAAACTTTTGGGTAGTAACCAAATCAAAATTCAATTTCCGAAACTTTGGGGGTGTAACCAAGTCAAAATTCAATTTTCGAAACTTTGGGGTGTAACCAAGTCAAAATTCAATTTTCGAAACTTTGGGGTGTAACCAAGTCAAAATTCAATTTCCGAAACTTTTGGGTAGTAACCAAGTCAAAATTCAATTTTCGAAACTTTTGGGTAGTAACCAAATCAAAATTCAATTTCCGAAACTTTGGGGGTGTAACCAAATCAAAATTCAATTTTCGAAACTTTGGGGAGTAACCAAGTCAAAATTCAATTTCCGAAACTTTGGGGTGTAACCAAGTCAAAATTCAATTTCCGAAACTTTTGGGTAGTAACCAAGTCAAAATTCAATTTTCGAAACTTTGGGGAGTAACCAAGTCAAAATTCAATTTCCGAAACTTTGGGGGTGTAACCAAGTCAAAATTCAATTTCCGAAACTTTGGGGGTGTAACCAAGTCAAAATTCAATTTTCGAAACTTTGGGGTGTAACCAAGTCAAAATTCAATTTTCGAAACTTTGGGGTGTAACCAAGTCAAAATTCAATTTCCGAAACTTTTGGGTAGTAACCAAATCAAAATTCAATTTCCGAAACTTTGGGGTGTAACCAAGTCAAAATTCAATTTCCGAAACTTTGGGGTGTAACCAAGTCAAAATTCAATTTTCGAAACTTTGGGGTGTAACCAAGTCAAATTCAATTTCCGAAACTTTTGGGTAGTAACCAAGTCAAAATTCAATTTTCGAAACTTTTGGGTAGTAACCAAATCAAAATTCAATTCCGAAACTTTGGGGGTGTAACCAAGTCAAAATTCAATTTTCGAAACTTTGGGGTGTAACCAAGTCAAAATTCAATTTTCGAAACTTTGGGGTGTAACCAAGTCAAAATTCAATTTCCGAAACTTTTGGGTAGTAACCAAGTCAAAATTCAATTTTCGAAACTTTTGGGTAGTAACCAAATCAAAATTCAATTTCCGAAACTTTGGGGTGTAACCAAGTCAAAATTCAATTTCCGAAACTTTGGGGTGTAACCAAGTCAAAATTCAATTTTGGAAACTTTGGGGTGTAACCAAGTCAAAATTCAATTTCCGAAACTTTTGGGTAGTAACCAAGTCAAAATTCAATTTTCGAAACTTTTGGGTAGTAACCAAATCAAAATTCAATTTCCGAAACTTTGGGGGTGTAACCAAGTCAAAATTCAATTTTCGAAACTTTGGGGTGTAACCAAGTCAAAATTCAATTTCGAAACTTTGGGGTGTAACCAAGTCAAAATTCAATTTCGAAACTTTGGGTGTAACAATCAAAATTCAATTTTCGAAACTTTGGGTGTAACCAATCAAAATTCAATTCCGAAACTTTGGGGTGTAACCAAGTCAAAATTCAATTTTCGAAACTTTGGGGTGTAACCAAGTCAAAATTCAATTTCCGAAACTTTGGGGTGTAACCAAGTCAAAATTCAATTTCCGAAACTTTGGGGTGTAACCAAGTCAAAATTCAATTTTCGAAACTTTGGGGTAGTAACCAAGTCAAAATTCAATTTTCGAAACTTTGGGGGTGTAACCAAGTCAAAATTCAATTTCCGAAACTTTGGGGTAGTAACCAAGTCAAAATTCAATTTCGAAACTTTGGGTGTAACCAAGTCAAAATTCAATTTCCGAAACTTTGGGGTGTAACCAAGTCAAATTCAATTTCGAAACTTTGGGGAGTAACCAAGTCAAAATTCAATTTCCGAAACTTTGGGGTGTAACCAAGTCAAAATTCAATTTCCGAAACTTTTGGGTGTAACCAAGTCAAATTCAATTTTCGAAACTTTGGGGTGTAACCAAGTCAAAATTCAATTTCCGAAACTTTGGGGTGTAACCAAGTCAAAATTCAATTTTCGAAACTTTGGGTGTAACCAAATCAAAATTCAATTTCCGAAACTTTGGGGTGTAACCAAGTCAAAATTCAATTTTCCGAAACTTTGGGGTGTAACCAAGTCAAAATTCAATTTTCGAAACTTTGGGGTGTAACCAAGTCAAATTCAATTTCCGAAACTTTTGGGTAGTAACCAAGTCAAAATCAATTCGAAATGGAGTAACAATCAAAATTCAATTTCCGAAACTTTGGGGTGTAACCAAGTCAAAATTCAATTTTCGAACTTTGGGGTGTAACCAAGTCAAATTCAATTTTCGAAACTTTGGGGTGTAACCAAGTCAAAATTCAATTTCCGAAACTTTTGGGTAGTAACCAAGTCAAAATTCAATTTCCGAAACTTTGGGTGTAACCAAGTCAAAATTCAATTTCCGAAACTTTGGGGTGTAACCAAGTCAAAATTCAATTAAACGTAACCAAGTCAAAATTCAATTTCCGAAACTTTTGGGTAGTAACCAAGTCAAAATTCAAATTTTCGAAACTTTTGGGTGTAACCAAATCAAAATTCAATTTCCGAAACTTTGGGGGTGTAACCAAGTCAAAATTCAATTTTCGAAACTTTGGGGTGTAACCAAGTCAAAATTCAATTTCCGAAACTTTGGGGTGTAACCAAGTCAAAATTCAATTTCCGAAACTTTTGGGTAGTAACCAAGTCAAAATTCAATTTTCCGAAACTTTTGGGGTGTAACCAATCAAAATTCAATTTCCGAAACTTTGGGGTGTAACCAAGTCAAAATTCAATTTCGAAACTTTGGGGTGTAACCAAGTCAAAATTCAATTTTTCGAAACTTTGGGGTGTAACCAAGTCAAAATTCAATTTCCGAAACTTTTGGGTGTAACCAAGTCAAAATTCAATTCGAAATTCTTCCGAAACTTTTGGGGTGTAACCAAGTCAAAATTCAATTTCCGAAACTTTGGGGTGTAACCAAGTCAAAATTCAATTTTCGAAACTTTGGGGTGTAACCAAGTCAAAATTCAATTTCGAAACTTTTGGGTAGTAACCAAGTCAAAATTCAATTTCGAAACTTTTGGGTAGTAACCAAAGTCAAAATTCAATTTCCGAAACTTTTGGGTAGTAACCAAGTCAAAATTCAATTTCCGAAACTTTGGGGTGTAACCAAGTCAAAATTCAATTTTCGAAACTTTGGGTGTAACCAAGTCAAAATTCAATTTCCGAAACTTTTGGGTAGTAACCAAGTCAAATCAATTTCGAAACTTTTGGGGTGTAACCAAGCAAAAAATTCAATTTGAAACTTTGGGGTGTAACCAAGTCAAAATTCAATTTCGAAACTTTGGGGTGTAACCAAGTCAAAATTCAATTTCGAAACTTTGGGTAGTAACCAAGTCAAAATTCAATTTCGAAACTTTGGGTAGTAACCAAGTCAAAATTCAATTTCCGAAACTTTGGGGGTGTAACCAGAATCAAAATTCAATTTTCGAAACTTTGGGGTAACCAAGTCAAAATTCAATTTCGAAACTTTGGGGTGTAACCAAGTCAAAATTCAATTTCCGAAACTTTTGGGTAGTAACCAAGTCAAAATTCAATTTTCGAAACTTTGGGAGTAACCAAGTCAAAATTCAATTTCCGAAACTTTGGGGGTGTAACCAAGTCAAATTCAATTTCCGAAACTTTGGGGTGTAACCAAGTCAAATTCAATTTTCGAAACTTTGGGGTGTAACCAAGTCAAAATTCAATTTCGAAACTTTGGGTGTAACCAAGTCAAAATTCAATTTCCGAAACTTTTGGGTAGTAACCAAATCAAAATTCAATTTCCGAAACTTTGGGTGTAACCAAGTCAAAATTCAATTTCCGAAACTTTGGGGTGTAACCAAGTCAAAATTCAATTTTCGAAACTTTGGGGTGTAACCAAGTCAAAATTCAATTTTCGAAACTTTGGGGTGTAACCAAGTCAAAATTCAATTTCCGAAACTTTTGGGTAGTAACCAATCAAAATTCAATTTCGAAACTTTGGGTAGTAACCAAATCAAAATTCAATTTCCGAAACTTTGGGGTGAACCAAGTCAAAATTCAATTTCCGAAACTTTGGGGTGTAACCAAGTCAAAATTCAATTTTCGAAACTTTGGGGTGTAACCAAGTCAAAATTCAATTTCCGAAACTTTTGGGTAGTAACCAAGTCAAAATTCAATTTTCGAAACTTTGGGTGTAACCAAATCAAAATTCAATTTCCGAAACTTTGGGGTGTAACCAAGTCAAATTCAATTTTCGAAACTTTGGGTGTAACCAAGTCAAAATTCAATTTTCGAAACTTTGGGGTAACCAAGTCAAAATTCAATTTCCGAAACTTTTGGGTAGTAACCAAGTCAAAATTCAATTTCGAAACTTTTGGGTAGTAACCAAATCAAAATTCAATTTCCGAAACTTTGGGTGTAACCAAGTCAAAATTCAATTTTCGAAACTTTGGGTGTAACCAAGTCAAAATTCAATTTCCGAAACTTTTGGGTGTAACCAAGTCAAAATTCAATTTCCGAAACTTTGGGGGTGTAACCAAGTCAAAATTCAATTTTCGAACTTTGGGGTGTAACCAAGTCAAAATTCAATTTTCGAAACTTTGGGGTGTAACCAAGTCAAAATTCAATTTCCGAAACTTTTGGGTAGTAACCAAGTCAAAATTCAATTTTCGAAACTTTTGGGTAGTAACCAATCAAAATCAATTTCGAAACTTTGGGGTGTAACCAAATCAAAATTCAATTTTCGAAACTTTGGGAGTAACCAGTCAAATAATTCCGAAACTTTGGGTGTAACCAAGTCAA